>NC_040039.1:17815229-17975325 GCF_003713205.1 Coffea eugenioides
TTTAAATATTTTGGTATATTGCATTCATAGATTAGTAATTGCATATCATTCTAGGCCTACCTTGGCGTATAAAAGGTCCTTTTAGATCATGATTTCATTTCAAATTGCATGTTTTACTGCTTTAATAAAATGGCATCACGCATAAACCATAGAAAGGGAATACCACATAGGGAA
The DNA here is from genome assembly GCF_003713205.1 of Coffea eugenioides. Classification (NCBI taxonomy): domain Eukaryota; kingdom Viridiplantae; phylum Streptophyta; class Magnoliopsida; order Gentianales; family Rubiaceae; genus Coffea; species Coffea eugenioides. Next base: position 17,815,404 of record NC_040039.1, read on the forward strand.
TCCCGTGGTTAGGAATAAGCCACCCCATGTCTCGGATATATAATCCAATGAGACTTGCACATTTACATTCTGTACCATCCAAAGGGGTAGTGCACAAGGTAAGGTAGGATCCGATCATTTTCATAGAGTGATCTTTGGAATATGAGCATCTAATAATCACTTTTTGGCCATTTTATCAAAAATTGGTAAAAATCCCTTGCGTGAAGGACATTAATTTGAAGAAATTCACAAGTGATTCCTCCTATTGAGATGATAAATAAATTGAGACCAAAATTTGATTTTTAGAAGGTCATAGACTAATGCACCTCAATAACTTTGAAATAACCAATGGCCGGACAATTCAACCAATCCATTTTGCCAATTCATTCAATAAATCATCAATTCATTTGACCAGTTTACCCTTTTTAAGGTCACCTGGTCGATTTTCAATAAATCATCAATTCATTTGACCAGTTTACCCTTTTTAGGGTCACCTGGTCGATTTTCAATAAATCATCAATTCATTTGACCAATTTACCCTTTTTAGGGTCATGCGGCCGATTTTTGAATAAATCACTAATTCAATTTCATTCATTTGGCCAATTTACCCATTTTTAGGGCAACCGAGCCGATTTTGAATAAATCAAGTTTCGTTCAATCTATTTGATCAATTTACCCTTTTTAGGGTGATCTGATTGATTTTGGATAAATTAAATTTCATTCAATTCATTTGACCTTTTTCCCTTTTTGGGTAATCCGGTCGATTTTTAATAAATTGTCAATTTCATTTGACCAATTAGGGTTTCAATGTTGAATTTCGAAATGAAAAACCTAGTCGATTTTGAGAAAGGCATCCATTGCATCCAGTCATTTGATCAGTTGGAGTTTTGACCCGTGCTTCACTGAGAAAAGTTTGTCAAGACGAATTCCAATCTCTTCGATAGGAAGTTCGTCAAGGTCAAACCCGTGCGTTTTTGCAAGTTCTTGTATCGATCAAAAGTGATCAATCCCTTTGGACGAGATCCTCATTTTGGCAAACGTCTCTTCTCATTCCAATGGGCCAAATTTTTTTAAATTATTTTTCACTCCATAAGCTGATTGGATCCATCAGGTATTGTATAGTGCCTGCTCTGGAGGATTGCATTTTCATTCTAGGCCTCCCCTTGGCACAAAAAGGGTTCCCCCATAGGACATGCATCCGAATTTTCTGGATATCTACTAACTCTTGCCTTTTTCTTTTCCTTTTCTTTATTTTCTTTTGAATAATTAAGCAAGGGTTGAATCTAAAGGCATTCTTTCAAAAATTCTCAGGTAATATTTTCTCGTCGAAGCCCCATCATAACGCGATCCCGTAGTCAAGCCCAGAGGAATCGTGTAAACATGAGTTCGCAACCGGAACCATCGGATAGGTCTGCTACTACAGCCCAACCTGAGACTGCAAGTTTGGGGGTCCAACTGACCGAGATGCTTACGAAGTTTGGTGAGATGGCATCTGAAATGGCCGCCCAAAAGAAATTAATCGATGAGCTTATCAGTAGTGGAGTTCAACCCGAGCCTGTACTCGTCAGTCAATCGGGGCCAGAATCATTGGTTATGCCCACGACCCAAGCCACTTTTGCTCCGCCCTTCATCATTCCACCCGAAGGAACTTTCACCTATCCTACCATACATTTGCCATACACTTACCCTCCTAACCTTTCGTTCTTTCCTACTCACATGCAAGGTCCCCAACCGCAAATCACCTCAAACATACCACCTGAGCCACATACCTTTTATCACACTGCTGCTGAGCCATTCCTACCAGACTATACTGTTCAAACCAAGCCAGAAATGGGGGAATCTTCTGCTCCCGTTGATATAAAGTTGCTCAAGCGTCTCGATCGTTTTGATGAATTTATGAGAAGGAATCAGGGGTTAAACAAGCAAGGAGTCTTGGATTACGATGAGCTTTGCCTCTTTCCAAATGTGCAATTGCCTGAGGGGTTCAAAACCCCTAAGTTTAACAAGTACGATGGAACTGGCAATCCCAAAACGCACCTCCGTCTGTTTGCCAACAAATTGGGAAGGCCCATAGACGACGAGAATTTGCCTTTACGGTTGTTCCCAGAAAGTCTGGAAGGGGATGCCCTCGATTGGTATTCTAATCTGAAGCCCGAAGAAGTAAAAACCTGGATCGACTTGTCCAAAGCTTTTGTAAAGCAATACGAGTATAATTGCGAGCTGGCTCCTACACAAACCACGTTGGAAGGGACAAAGAGGAAGCCATCTGAAGATCATAAAACCTATGCTAAAAGATGGAGGAAAATAGCTGCAAAGGTTGAACCGCCAATGACTGAAGATGAAATCATACGCACCTTCATTAAAGCACACGATCCCCCGTATTTTGAGGAAATCTTTCGCATGACTGGATGCTCATTTGCTGCTATCGTTAACAAGCTTGAAGAATATGATGATTTTGTGAAGGCTGGAAAGATCGTTAATGTGTCGGCTCTGAAATCACAATTGGAAGCAATGCAAAATCAAGGCAGCAATAACAAGAAATTCCTGTTCAAAAAGAGGGAAGAGGAAGTTTCATCTGTCTCGAAACAAGGAGTTTCTTTCCGGCCTAGATCCCAACAATATCCCACCTACTCCCCCCATTATCCATACCAACCACACCTTCAACCTGTGTACCATACCACTATTAACCACCCGCAACCTCGACCAAATTACCTAAACACACCTACAACACCATTCCATATTTCTCCACATAACTTTCAAACTAGACCTCGCTCTCCTTATCATCCAAGACCCACCTTACCCGCCAACCATAATTACAACTATCAACAAACCGCTGGCATCCGAGACCCGGCCCGATATAGAACTTTTACCAATTTAGGTCGGCCCTTGGATCAACTGTATGAGCAGCTCAAGGCCGCGGGGAAAATTGGTACAATACCTCCTAAAGTCTATACTAAAGGAGTTCCCCCCGGTTATAATCCTCAATCTTTTTGTGCCTACCATTCTGGAGCTCCTGGACATTCTACTGTCAATTGTTGGGTACTTAAACACAAAATCCAAGACATGATTGAGGCCGGAGACATAATTTTGAAAGGGAGGGAAGAACAAGGACCAAATATAAGTATAAATCCTTTTCCTGAACACAAGGACACCTTTGAGGCATCCACCTCCAATGACGAAATTTGAAGGTCTTGAAAGAGCTCTTCACAATTTGGATGGCTGACTATCTTCCCTCTCGAAGGGAATTTTGATAAATCTAGGGGTTGTCATTTGCTAAAATTCATGAAAACTTTTTCTTGCATATGTACATAGTTTAATGAAAGCATCTTTTGCAATTTGATTATTTGTTTATTTGATTATTGTTTTGATTTTTTGTTAATTCTTTGAGATGGCCAAAGGTGAAGTTATTTGACTCTTTGAATATCACTGTTTTGGAATTTGATGAAACCCTTTATTGAAAATCCCTCCATTAAAAAGCCCTCATTGAGAAATTCCTTCATTGAGAAAGCCTTCATTAAGAAAATCCTTCATTGAGAAAGTTTTCATTGAGAAAAAACCATTGAAAAATCCCTTCATTAAAAATCACTTCACTGGAAAAATCCCTTCATTAAGGAATCCCTTCACTGGAAAAATTCTTTCATTTGAGAATTCCTTCATTGATAAATCCCTTCATTCGAGAAAATCTCCTTCCAGCCAGGTTGGAAGTTGATTGGTTAAAACAGTGTCATTAACGATTGATTCTGATTGATGAAAAGGAGTTGAATGCTATGTGCCATGACCAATATTGTCAAAATGCATGGCCTATGTTCATAACAAAAGGGTCCGCCACCGATACCCTGAAGAAGGGAACAAAGTGCTAATGTGATGAAAGACGAAGTCAAAGGCAAATTTGTTTCAAATTGACAAAGCTTATTGGATGTTCAAGAGGTATTGCCTGGAGGAGTACTCATTTTGGGCAGAGATGGAAGGACAGACATTCCCTCGACCTATCAACTCGGACATGTGTAAGAAGTTCTTTGTTTGATTATGCAAATTTCTTGTTGGAAATCACGCAAGGGACGAGGCACAAGTCAGGCCATCTTCCTTTCCAAATCAAAACATTTCATCCCTAGTCATCCCCTTTGAGCTATCAGAACAATAATTTTCGTTTGGCAACCCCTGAGAACTGCAAACCTCACACTGGGGTAAATTCATTTTGAAAATGATCAGAAAGAAAAGAAAAACCCGACACTGGGGCAAATTTATCTTTGAAAGAGATGAAAAGGGAAAAAGAACCCTACACTGGGGCAAATTTAGCTGTGGGACATGAATCTTGGGATATTTTAGCCTCTGGTTCGGCTTCATGATCCTTATCATGTTTGGTTTCCTGATGTTTCCCTGGTTTCTATTTTGTTTGTGTTTGTGCAATGTTGATGTTGGGTTTTAGTATTAAAAGGTGTAAGTTGCAAGTTTTTGCTAGCTTGGAGATTGATTTGCATTCTACAAGTTTGTTAAAAAACCCAGAAAAATTGCAGAAAGTTCTTGCCGAAAGTTTGCATGCTTGGATGGTTGAATTTATGTGATTTCGTTGTTTAAGATCAAAGTTTGATGTCTGGTTCAGATTTTAGTTATGTTTAGTGAAGTGGGACTTGCACACTTGCACTGAAAACTCAGGAATTGGAAGAAAGTTTCATGCGTTCTTATGTTTTGTTGTTTTCCTTCTCGCAACAGCCCACCAAGTGGGTTTCATCGCCTGATGGGTCATTTTATCTTGTGCTTGAAAGAAGATTAGATGATAGTTTGATGTTGGGTTGGTCGGAAAAAATGATGTTTTGTTGTTCGTGGCAGCAATAGCAGAAAGTTTTCCAGAATTGCATGTTCTCATTCTAAGTTTTTTGGCTTGTTTGGATGTTGAGTTTTGTGATTTTGATGCTCCGAATTGAAGCTTGATGTGCGGTTGAGACCCTAGTTGTGTTTAACAAAGAACTGGTGCTGTAAATCCATGAAACTGCAGCAAGAAAGTTGCGAAGTTGCAGCAAGGAAGAAAGCTCTTTCGTAGCTTTGCATGCAAGATTTCCAAAAATTGCATTTTGGCCCCATTTTTTTTGTCTAATGCTACTCTGGCCCTAAATTTGGAAAACATGATCAATTTTGTCATTTCAAAATCTTAATTGCTTTTGGCATGTTTTAATATGATCTTCGAGTACATTATTTGTAAAGTTTAGGATGATATTTGAAGGTTTAGTGATTTTTGATAGATTTATAGTCTTGATTTGATTTTTTAGTGAAATTTTGGGAAATTTTGTCGTTTAATTATAGAAAATAGACTTTTATTCGTTTTTCATGAATTTTAGCATTTGGCTTTGGTAGGTTTCATCTTAGGTCATTAATCTTAATTTTTTTTAAACCCCTAATTTGTAATAATAATAAATTGATCCCTCGAACTTTTTCAATTCTTTCCAATGGGTCTTTGTTTGTTTCAATTTGATGAATAGGGGTTGTTTACTTTCATTTGAATGATTTGTTTGATTCAATTTCGTGTTCATTTCCATTTCATGTGATTATTTGTTAATTAAAGTGATGCCTTGACCCTTTTTATTTGTTTTAGAGGGTAAATAAATAATTTCATTTCATTAGGGCACCAATTCAAGAGAGGTACACTCTACCCCTTATTTTGATTTTACTTGACTCTATGTGCCCCTATGTGACTTTATGTGCTTAATTGTATGCCTTTTGAATGTTTTCATTTCATTTATTTATTTATTCGCTTTATTTGTTTTAATTTGTTCAATTTTGATAATGTAAGGGGCATTTAAATGTCAAAATGTAATAGTAAGGTATGCATTTTATCTATTCCTTCCCCCTTTAGATTGAAGTTATGGCCCCAAGTGTAATAGTTAGGGTTTTATTTGCCTTGTGTGATTTTGCATGCTTATGTGTTACGTGTTACTCGCTTTTTTAGGGTCTTGTATCTAAATATCATGTTTATGTGCTATGTACTATATGTGATTTATGTGTTTATTTGCTTTTATTATGTTTTATATGATTTATTTGATTATAATAAATGCCTGACGTTACCACACTAGTCCAACGCTAGTTGTGGCCTCTTTTTCCGATTTCTCATTAGTCCAATGCTAGTGAGAAATTAGAGACATGGGCTAGTCTAACACTAGACCCTTAGGAACCATCCACGCGTTAGATCATGTTGTGTGACTACACTACATTTTCATGCATATTTTCTACTTTTTAGGGTCTTTTTATCATTTTTGCATGATATTCCCTTATATGTATATCTCTTACCCCATATTCTCCCCTTGTATAACCCTATATGCGATACATGACATTAGACTTGCATTTCATTTAAGAATTAGAACTAGGGTAGATCATTTGCTTGTTTAGATAGGAAAAACCCCTTAAATATGGGATATGGACGAGTATGACTTTTCTAACCTTAGCACGCTCGTATTCCCTCTATAAAACGGGAAAATTGAGTCACGAATCATAGTTCCCCACACCCGTTATGATGCATTCCTTTAGGTTATGTATATTTTTAATTATTATTTTCTTTTCTTTTTCTTTGAGTCTCATATTTGGCCCGTTCGTGACTTCTTCAAATAATTACTTTTGGGCATCGTAATTAATGCGATTGGCATCAATTAAAATTCGAAAAGACATATTGACCCTCCGATATCCTCCTAGGTTTAGGTTTTGCATCCAAATGTGATAAATTTTTAGGTTAAAATAAGAAAAGTTTTTACCAAATCACGCAGCTAGCTGGGGTTAGGTTAAAAGGGTGCCTTGGATTTTATCCTTGCCTTCCCTTTCTTCAAATGTGACTCCCCGAATCTTTTTCTCTGATTTTCGAAGATTTGGAGTCGTTTAAAAAGGTTTTTTTTTTTACTTTTTTCTTTAAAAAATTCATTTTAGGTGACTTGATACACCTTAACTCAATACCAAGTGGCGACTCCTATTTTTTTATTATTATTAAAAATCCTTTTTAAACTATTATTTTTTGATCAAAATCGTCGCACTTTTAAGTCCCATATAGGCCTGCATTTTCTTTATTTATTTCCTAAAAATCAGAAACCAATTTTCATTCAAAATAAATCCCAAAGAATTCATTTTTATAAACAAGTTATTTTTCTTTCAAAAATGGGGTGCGACATGTGTTTTCCCCTGTTGTTAAACATAGCTCTATTCTAGTTTTGCTTGCTTTAGTTGCTATATATGATTTGAAGTTAGAACAGCTCGACGTTAAAATAAGTTTCTTACATGGTGAACTTGAAGAACAAATTTATATGAAATAACCCCAGGGTTTTGAGATTGAAGGTAAGGAAGACCATGTTTGCTTGTTGAAGAAATTCTTATATGGATTGAAGCAGTCTCCAAGATAATGGTATAAAAGGTTTGATTCCTTTATGTTTGGTCATGGTTATTTAAGGAGCATGTATGATAGTTGCATTTACTTCCAGAAGTTAAATGATGGTTCTTTCATTTACTTATTTTTATATGTTGATGACATGCTCATTGCTGCCAAGAATTTGTGAAAAATTCACACTTTGAAACAGCAGTTAAGTAGTAAATTTGAAATGAAAGATTTGGGAGCAGCTAAGAAAATTCTTGGCATTGATATCAAGCGAGATCGAGGAGTAGGGAAGTTGTTCTTGACTCAAAAAAATTACCTTGAGAAAATCTTGGAGCGTTTTGGCATGAAAGATGCTAAACCATCTACTCTTCTTGCTAGCCATTTTCGGCTATCTACTGCTCAATCACCACAATCAGATGAAGAGAAAGATTATATGGCACGGGTTCCTTATTCCAGTGCAGTCAGCAATGTTATGTATGCGATGGTTTATACTCGTCTAGATATCTCACATGCAGTCAGTGTTGTTAGCAGATATATGTCTTGCCCTGGTAAAGCACATTGGTAGGGTGTGAAGTGGATTCTCAGATACTTGCAAGGTATTTCAAGTGCATGGTTGGAGTTTGGAAGAAATAATAACACTTTGGTTGGTTTTGTAGACTCAGACTAAGCTGGGGATCTTGACAGGAGAAGATCACTTTCAAGCTATGTATTTTGTATTGGCGGTTGTGCTGTCAGTTGGAAAGCTACTCTACAACCTGTCATAGCTTTGTCTACTACAGAAGCGGAATATATGGCTGTGACCGAGGCAATCAAAGAAGCCTTGTGGTTGAAGAGTTTGTTTAGTGAGTTTAGTCTACATCAAGGTATTACTGCTATTCACTATGATAGTCAAAGTGCCGTACACTTGACTAAAGATCAGATGTATCATAAGAGGACGAAGCACATCGATGTGAAGTATCACTTCATTCGGGATATCATTGCTGAAGAAAAAGTTCTTATTCAGAAAATCAATACCAAGGACAATCCAGCCGATATGTTTACAAACATCTTCCACTTTATAAGTTCAAGCAATGCTTGGATTTGGTTGGTATTCGTTGATGGTGATTTAGGCCCATTGGGGCATATGTGGAGAAGGTGGAGCAGTTTTGCTATTGTCGATGGTGGAACTAGAAATTATGCCAAGGTGGAGATTTGTTGACTTTTAGCCTAACTTTCTAATCCCACATCGGTTGGTTAGTTTTGAAGGGTGGTGTTTATTAGTTATAAATAGACACTTTCACTTCTCAATTTAGTGCACCACTCAAGAGAGTATTATATGGGTTATTAGTTTCTTGCGTCATCTAACCCATTTGTAGCCAAATATTTTAGGCTATCTTGTTTTGAGTTTAGAAATATTTCCTAAACCCTTTTGTAAGTACCATTTTGGCCTAGGAACCACTTTCCTACGGCTTTTGTATATTTTCTTCATAGTGAAAGATTTGCTTCTCCTCTGCCCGTAGACATATGTCAATTTGACCGAACCACGTAAATTTCTGTGTTTTTTATTTTGCTTTATTATTTATCTTTATTGAGTTGCTACAACCCTTTTATATGATCGGTCTTACTGCTTAAGTATTATATGGCTGGTGTCTATCGCCTAAGCATTATATGATCGGTTATACCGCCTATTTTGTTCTAACTTTAGTTTGTTTATTCTTGGACCAGTCCTAACAACGTAGAATGGAGATAATCGGCCCTTCGATGCCATGAACTTAATCCCTCTACTCAAAGCCTCTGAAACCAAAATAAAGAGGAAACGGGACAGAGGATCTCCTTGTTTAAGCCTTCAGCTAGCTTAAAAAACCAATGTTTTTAAACTCGGACCGGCCAGTGAACCGGAGAGGTGGCCGGTTCACGGTCCGATCGGTCGGACCGGCCGGTTCAACTGTTCTCTGTTTTTTTTTTTTTTTTTTTTTTAGTGTTAAGTACTAAGCAGGTTTCATTCTACACTTGAACTTTACCAACATAACTTAATTTAAGTTATGATAATAATAAATTTTCTAAAAGTTATACATAAAAACATGGAATGATAAATATAATTAAAATATCATAATTCACCACAAGTTTTCATAAATTCATTATAAACATAAATAGATACAATCCAAATGTTCACCAATTATCACAAATAAAAACACAAAAAATAAATAAATTAAATATTGAAATTCTTTTACAACCCTTAAAAAAATCCATGAAAGAGTTCAAGTTAAGACAAACCATTTGAATAGCAAACTTTTATCAGTGGCATAATAAGCAACCACACCACCTTCACAATTTCATCAACTTAAGCTGAAAAAGTTAAAATTTTATTATAAAAATATAAATCTAATTGCTCAAACTCAAAAAAACTAAAAATTTTTGAAAAACAAATATACAGTTAAACACATAAAAAATTAATTGCTACTAAACATTACTAATTAACATGTTATATTAAATTCAATGATCCTATACCATTAATTATTTTAAATTCAATTATCAATAGCTTCGATTATGTGCCAACTACCATATTTTTGACCAGCCCAATGTTATCATTTGTAATTCCTACCCAATTCCTACACGGATGTGCACTACTTTTGCAAAAATTTCATCCTTAATTAATCAAATAAAAATAAAACAAAATTGAGGGAAACATATGAAAATTGAGGGGAAAAAGAAGAAAATGCAAAAAAATTAACTAAAGATAATAATATAGAAGAAAAAACCTTGAAAAGAAAAAAATTAAACTTACCAAGATGTTGGAAAACAACAAAAGTTGAAATTTTCAACTTGTTTACAATCTGCTAAAGATAATAACCTGATAATAATGGTGAAGACTTGAGAAAATCTTGTTGTGGATATTTGGGTTAAAAATGGTTAAGAAGAAAAAATTGAAAAAAAAAATAAGAGAAGAACTTGATGTTTTAATATATTTTTTAGTCAAGTAGAATTCTCAACAAACTTAACTACAGTCTAGCGGTAAGATTGTCATATGCAAACTTGGAGACCCAGGTTCGAACCATAGCTATACCATTCTTGATATTTTGTTGAAGAATTTAAAAAACCGCCGGTTCACGGTTCTAAACGGTTTACACGGTTCGTCCGGGTTTCAACGGTTCTCCATGAACTTCCGGCTTTAGCATTAGACCGGACCGGTGACATGGCCGGTTCGCGGTCCAACCGGTCGAACCGGCCGGTCCGGTCCGGTTCTGAAAACATTGTAAAAAACCCATGAGGCTTACCATTAAGCAAAATGGAGAACCAACTAGCGGCTAAATGATTTTGAACCTGTGACTAAAACCAAACTTAGCAAGCAAAGAAAACAAGAAAGGCCAACTATCTCAATCAAAAGCTTTCATCATGTCCAGCTTAAGAATCATAGTATGGCCTCTGATTTTCTTATCAGTGGAATGCACCAGCTCTTGAGCCAATAAGATATTGTCGGCAATATCCCTTCCATCAAGAAAAAGCCGACTATTCATCAGAAATCAAGAAAGGTGGCAATAGTTTAAATCTATTGTACAAAACTTTAGTAAAAATCTTATTTAGAAATGTACAAAGATCGATAGGCCAAATATCAGCAAATGAGACGAATGTATCCTTCTTGGGAATTAAAACAATAAGAGTACTAGCAATCACTCTTGGAATAGGAACACCAGCACAAAAATCATTAACAGCATCAACTAAGTCGAAAGAAATGATGTCCAAGCAATGCATGACGAATAAACCAGTGAAACCATCTGGCCCTGCAGCACTTTGACCATCCAATTGGAAAACAAATTCTTTTATTTCTTGCACAGAAATTTGCTCTAAGAGCTTGCTATTCTGGTCTAAGAAATAACCCAAGGAATATAATTAAGAAGTCTTTCTTGAGCCACCATATCATGATTTTGAACATTTTGATTAAACAAATCTTGAATGAAAGAAATTCCGACTCGAATAATTTGTCCTTCTTCATCTATCCAATCACCATCACTGTCCTTAATTTTATGAACAAAAAGAGGAGCTCGTTTTTGAAGCAAAAAGGCATGAAAAATTTTAGAATTAGAATCACCCTCTTTGAGCAATTTGATGGGGGCTTTCTGTTGTCAAAAAGTTTTGTCATATGCTAAACACTATGAAAGTTCAGCTTGAGCCTTACTCCATTCGACTCGATTAGAATTAGTGGAACACTGCTCATACATCTCCACTTTACTCCTAAGATTCTCCTCTGCCGCAGTAACTTTATTAAAAACTTTACCAAAAGACATTTTTATTCCAATTTCAAAGACAACTTAAGCCTGCGAAGCTTCTGACAAAAGCGAAACATCCTTATATACTCCATTGAAATTTCCCAATTGTTTTTAACTGTAGACAAGAAAGAAGAGTGATGAATCCACATTTGTTGGAATCTAAAAGATTTAGGGCCACCCACTGACATCACACTTAATTTAAAGAGCAACGACGAGTGATCTGAAAAACATCTGTTCAAATGATGAATTGATGATTGAGAAAACCAATGCTTCCAGCTACTATTACATAGCACTCTATCCAAACGAGTCCATGTATGCTTACCACCCACAGCCGAAATTTGTATCAATGAAGCAGTCAGGATAAAATTGTTAAAATTCGTTATTGCTTGCAAATCCTGAGGTGCACGGCCAGAGTATACCTCCAAAGAGGATATAATGTTTAAAGTCCCCTCCAACTACCCTTGGGCGATCACCAATCGATGAGGCAATATGAGACAAACATAAGCAATGCCGGCGTACACTTCGCATGAACAAAGGCAGCAAATGTAGCTTCACTCCAAGAATAATGGGATATTGCAAGGTGTATGAACTGCTCATTATTATTGATTGAGGAAGCATGGAAACCCAACTTCCAAAAGGTCCAAATTTTATTTGATATATTAAACAAACCAAATTCAAACCCCAACTTCTGTTGAAATTCTAGAAAAACCTCTAGCAAGGAGGGTGAAACTGAAGCTTGATTTGGCGTCTCATCTGAATTTGAAAACAAATCTCCTGCAAAATTCATAGAAGGCTTGGACCAACTGTCAATGCAATGATCATCATTTACTCGATAAGACCAATTATTGTGGGATGGAATATGCTCCAAAGACAGAGACTGTGTTAATGATGAGATGGGGACACATGGATGTCTTCACGGTCAACCATTTTAAATTGTTCCACCAAATCTAAACCAACATTCTTGTCATACATAGAAACTTGTTTAGGCATAACATCCTCCAATAACAAAGGATCCGAGCGAGAGCCCCAATTTACAATAGGAGATTTTCCCTTTAACATCAAAAACTCATCCGTCTCCAAGCAGCCACTGGGGTTTAACAAAGGGACATCACCTTGTTGATCTAATTTGGCATCCTTCGCCTGATCAACCTTTGGAATATAAATTTTCTGGATTCCATGTCGCCATTCAGAAACCTTTTTCTGAGGCTTTGGAACCCTCATCTGTGGAAAGTTTTTATGACAAGAAGGCTCATTATGGCCAATACGACAACAAAAATGACAATAAACTGGCATATTTTCAAATTCAACCAGTTGCCACGAGCCCCAATTATCATCACCAATCCAAATTCTGTGTCTTTTGCTCCATCTTAATATCAATTTCCACTAGAATGCGAGTAACAGATGGGCATTTGAGGGACAAAGTTACATCGTCAATTTTGAACAGCCTACCAAAGAGACTCCCCAATTTGTGTAAGTATTTAGGAGAAAAGAAAGGCAAAAGCAAACCTGGCAAATTAATCCATACTAGCACTAGCAAAGAGTCTTGATCTAGACGGAAATCAACTGTCCATTTTGATAAAACCATGGGCATATTGTCGATGCACCAAGATCGAGGCACCACAGTCTAGTAAAATCTTTAGCCAAGAATGGTTGAAGAAGAATATGTTTTTGATCTAACAAGTCTATAGGGCAATCACCCTTAAGGCCTAATGAGGTAATGAAGTTTTGGATTATCACCATCGATGGCCTTCTAGCCGCAAATCTTCCCACTAAAGAGTTTGAAAGGCTGTGAAATTGCAAGCACGTCCTAACGAGAAAGTCGTAAAGATGGTTCACCTCTGTACATTGCAATGCACTCGACACCAGCATCATCAGATGATGAAGAAATAACTAAAAGCATAGGAGCAAAAGATCGTTTTTCTGGTGCAGGTGGTTGTTCAGTCAGCGACTGATCTCCAGGTGACTAAAGAGCCGCCATGGGCGGCGGATTTTTAGTGTTCAAAATTCAAAATTCAAAGCAGTAAGAAGAAGAGAGAGACATTGTAGGCCCATTTGAAACAGCAAAATTTTGAAATATTCCATTGAATTGCCAAACCATCCTTATGTTGATATTTATCTTCATTCAACATTATCCGCTACTAATGATAATATCATAAGATGTTCATGTTGTTATAATAGATATATATTAGGCGGTTTTTATAATATATCACTATAGTAAAGTTTCTTTAAAAAAAAACACTCCCAAAAGTACCCAATTCATACGAAGTCTAAGTTTTATAAAAATATATACATCCTAAAATACGCTCGTTTCCTTTTTTCTTTTTTTCTACCACCGCCATTCTTAACCATTTCCATTCTTGCTATTGCTGTTCCCAACTAATCCCACCACTACTATCACCACTCTCTCTTTCCCTCCTCCTCCTTCCTCATCACTGACGGGTTTTTTTGCCCACTCCTAAATATCTATACAATATTAGGACTTTCCAGTAATTTTCCTTATGTATTATGTTGTCATACTTTGTAGTTGCATTCATCTTGTAAAGTGTGTAAATTTTCAAATTTGAAGTTAGTTTTAGATTGAGTATTATATGTAGCACTATCAAAGATTAAATTTTGGATGGTCTTAACTTCGATCACCATCACCAATACAGGATATGCTCTTGGTAGTGATGGAATCAGAATTTTTATTCATGGGGACAAAGATCTAACATATGATGGTGGGTATCACAGTAGCCAATGATGCATGATGAAATAAAACCTAAAAATTAAGAAGACTATAAACCATCAACCCTCTATTTTTAATGATAAAACAAAAAAATTTAAGCAGGAATAAAAAATTGCAATTGAAGTATGGAAAACTTCAAATACTTGAAAACACAACAATGGACTTAGGAAAAAGATTGATGCTAGAAAACACATAAAAAATTATTGCTTTGTTTGGGTTTTGTAACTAACACTGTTTCAATTTGTAAAACTATAATAGTGGTTAAATTTCCTTTTATTTCCTTGTGTCTGCTTATTCTTTTTTATGTTTGGTTTGGTTGATGGCCATTAAAAGAGGTTTCAGGTATTAGTTCTTTTTAAAAAGTTTAATTAACTTTGAAAAATGTATGTATTCATATAATAAATAAATGTAAGCTAAATGGGTTAACGAATGATCATTAGACACCAGCTAGAAAAATTCACCATCAATCCTCTATTTTTAATGATAAAACAAAAAAATTTTATGCAGGAATAAAAAAATTGCAATTGATGGAAAACTTCAAATACTTGAAAACACAACAATGGACTTAGGAAAAAAATTGATGCTAGAAAACACATAAAAAATTATTGCTTTGTTTGGGTTTTGTAACTAACACTGTTTCAATTTGTAAAACTATTATAGTGGTTAAATTTCCTTCTATTTCCTTGTGTCTACTTATTCTATTTTATGTTTGGTTTGGTTGATGGCCAATAAAAGAGGTTTCAGGTATTAGTTCTTTTTAAAAAAGTTTAATTAACTTCAAAAAATGTATGTATTCATATAATAAATAAATGTAAGCCAAATGTGTTAACGAATTATCATTAGACACCAGTTAGAAAAATTCTTTTAAGTTATTATATTTAACGTTTACAAGGAAATTCAAAAATTGGTTTAATTGTGTAAAAGACTTGTATAGAAAGAAATTAAAGGTAACAAGAAATAACTTGGAAAAAAATGTGTTGAAACTAAAAACATATTCGGTATATGAAACTTGTACAAAGAAAAATTAAAGGGAAGAAAAAAGAGACAACTTTCCAAAAGATACTGTTTGAGAACAAAGCATGTAATTTAAGTAAAAAGGTCCTTATCCTTCACAAGGGCCGCTTTCTAAATGATAAAGAACTAACTTTGGAAAAAAAAGTTTTGAAACTAAAAGTTAGGAATATGGAGAAATTAAAAGCAACAAGAAATAACTTTCTCAAAAAAAATGTTGGACTAGGCAAAACATGTAATATGAGTAAGGGAGTCCTAATTAGAGTATGCTATTTATGGCAAAATAATGATCCTCAATCTCGTATAACTTCTAAAAAGTTTCAATAAGTCTAGTACCGTGGGTGGCTCCTGGGACCATGGCTTATTTATAGGGATATTTACATATTACTCATCAACAAACTACTTAGATTGACAATAGGATTTGAACACAGGAACTTTTCATATGAATTGAAAATGGTCCATCTTTACAAATTGAACCTAACATGTGTTGGCTGGAGGATGCTCATTATCTACTTTGTTTTGGTAATAACAAATAAAAGGTGAGATTTGCACCGGATCTTCTGTCCCACTTCCTATACCACTCTCTGTATCACTTTTTATTATATTACTATTTCCTATTTATCAACATCATATTTTAGTTTTTTTTTATTTTCTTATGATCCGATAACTATTAACTGAATAAAAAATAAATACAACAGTTTCAAAAAAGCAATATATAATAGAATGTTAAATAATACAACTAAAAATTCATGAAAATCTCATTTTTTACTCATTTTGATTTTTGAGCTTCTTATATTTTGTGTATTACTCTGTTAATAGTTATTGAATTTCAAAGAAACAAAAATGAACTAAAATATAATATTTGCGAAGAAAAATAGCAATATAATAAAAAGTAGGACAAAGAATAGTATAGTGAATGGGACAAAGGATCCGTTGTGAGTAAGATTAGTCTAATTTGCCCGTCATTTATATGTTGTGAACGAGAAGGTCCAAATGATTCACTATCTCATTAAAACACAAACTCCTAGTACGGTGGCCAAATGTCCCTTATTATGTCACACACAAGCAAGTAGCAAGCATGAGGACAACAAAGAAATCAAAGTAGGGCATAGAATATGCAATCAAATCCAAGTCTATCCAAAGTTAAGGATAGGCCTCAATTACAGATTGAACCGCTTGGATGTGTGTCATAGTGTGTCTGCTGAATCCAGCCTTGTTCAGAATATATGCCCATTCCTCTGACGTTCTTTCTTTTCCTGTGGTTGTATGAGCCATCATCACCATATCTAACATCAAACCCACATCTTTAAGCTTGTCGTCTCCTCCTTCATGATCTATCACAGCCTCTACGATGATCACTTTCCCCGTGTCTTGAGGAATAGCTTCTTTGCAGTTCATCAATATGCTGATACACTCGTCATCTCCCCAGTCATGCAACACCCACTATATATATCCAAAACAATAAAGTCAAAGGTGGTGCATACCCAAAAATAAGCTATAATGAACAAAGCATGCATATACTTGCAAATCAATTAATTGGATTAAAAAAAAATAGAAAGAGGAAGAAGAAAGAGAAGAATTGCAATTGAGCATGAATTTTTTAACTTGATTCTTGCTGAACAATACACACGCAGGTAGCTGTACAGTACTACAATTTTTAGGCATAAATTAAGGAGTTAGTATAATTATGGTAAGCTCGGTAGCCAATTATCTAGATAGCTTAATTAGACACAATAAAGTCAATATATTTTCCAAATTGCCAGATTGTTAACTTGATGCATGCACTCTCAAGTCTCAAGTCGCTCAGTATTTAACTAAATTTATAAGATCAATATTTGCAAATTAGCCTGGCACTTGGACATTGCGTCATATTTCTATGACATACCTATAGGCAGGAAAATAGCAATTGTCCTTAAATTTTCACCCCTATATATTGACATTCACATAGTCTTTTTATATCAAGGATATGTGATTTTCAAAAGGTTAGTTATATTTGTACTCCTACATCTGCCTCTCATACTCCAGCCTACTCACTCAATAAAAATGCTACCAAAGTGTATGAGGGACCAGTCTATGTGAATGTCACTTTCTTTTTCAAAACCATGATCCTCTGACGCTATGATAGTCTTTGCAGTTCGCGGACAGGGCCATATAAGTTTCATTTCTGATAAGTTTACCCTTGAGTATAATAGAATTGAAAAATAGTGTAACAAAAATTTAGATATAATGTAACTAGGTAAAAATTTTGCGTGTATTAAAAGTTGAAATGACCATTTACCTTGACATGGAGTAAAATGTAAAAATTTAGATATGATGTAACTAGGTAAAAAATTCGCGTGTATTAAAAGTTGAAATGACCATTTACCTTGACATGGAGTAAAATGGATAACTTGTGAGGCCCTGCATCCACAATAGGTAATACTTTTTTTTTTTGGTTATTCATCACTTATCAATCCTACTTCTAATCGTACTGTAAAGTTCAACTGAGCCTAATCAACCCTACTACTACTCATGTTTGAGGAAATCACATATTGTGACAATTGATGAAAGATAAAATTTGAACTCTTTGATCTTCCACCATTAAAGTTTTTGATGATGGCAGCAGTCTAAATAGATGTTGGTTAATACTTTCACGTAATTGATAGCTTTTACCTTACGGTACTAACCATGATAAAAGCAGCGTCAGCATTTGGAACGCTGTGAAACATGTCGCCTCCAACATGCTCCACGCCATCAGAATGAGGGGCAAAAGAGACAACATGAGGAAGATCAAAATTGATCCCGCGGATGCAAGGGCAAGCCTTGAGCAATGTGCGGAGAGCCGTTCCGTCGCCTCCGCCGACATCCACCAACGAAGAAATCCCCTCGAACACCTGCGGACACCCGTTGATCATGGCTGAAACGGCAACCCGAGCATCGCAAGCCATGGCATCGTTGATCAGCTTGCTGTGAGCAGGATTGTTTTGCGCGTAACTCCATAAGTCCTGGCCGTGATAAGTGTCAAATGGTGGAGGGCTATTTGCCAAGACACGTCGCCCCAAGCCAAGCCACGGCGAAAGCATCACAGGGCTGCTTTCCAGTAGCACAATAGCAGCCATGCTTTTCTCTCCATTTCTAGCCAGAAGACGAGAGAGGGGCGTCTGTACATAAGTAATACTACTACTACCAATAGCATTGCTAGTACTATTTTGTGAGGAGCAGCCATGTCCTTGATTAACTTGTCTAAAGATGCCGCGGTTGGTTAAGAACCTCATGATTCGATAAAGGGAAGAAGGCGAGCAACCAAGGGCGGCAGACAGCCCATCAAGTGTCATGGCTTGGCCATCCTGGCTTTCCAGGAAGTCCGGAATCCCAAGCTCAATGGCACATTTCACAACAGCCATTTCAGTAAAGCCGAAAACGTATTTCCATATATCCACTTGAGCCTGAGCCTCTTCCTCTGCTTCTTTTTTTATTTTCTCTTCCTCCATCTCTCGACTTCTTGATTACTAATTTTTCTTTGCTTTTTTGTTTTCCCAGGATTCAGTACTAATCAACTGTCTCTATATACGATTATCGGGACTAGTATAACAGCAAAGAAATCAATAGCCAGCCTACTGCAAAATTGTTGGACTGGGATTTTAAAATGAGTTAATTCAACTTTGTACCCTTGTGATATACCCCCAATTTTTATTGTGGTATTTAAACTTTAAAATGGGACGTTTTAGTTTTTAAAGTAATAATTTCATACACTCTACTGCACAAGGCATAAAATTTATTTCACTTCAATCACTAAAATTTAAAATTTGTCTCACTTTAGTTTTAAAAGTATAAAATTTGTTCTATTTAAATAAAAAATTTGTCTCAGTTTGCCCATTTATTTTATTTAAATGGGACAATTTTTATATTTTGAGGATTAAAGTGCCACATTTTAAAGCTGGGGGACTAAAGTGAAAATTCTAATATAAAAGGCTGCAAAGTTAAATTAATCCTTTTAAATTGGTATGGCTGTTGAATAGACTAATACAGTCATACAGATTCTACAAGTGTCATTTTATACATAATTGCTAAAGGGCCTATGATTTCGCCCGGCAACCACCAAAACGGGCCTATGATTTGACACTGCATCTTCTGCCATTAAATTGCTAATTTCATGTTTATTACAACGATCAAACAAAGGCTGATTAACACGATAATTACGTTTGTCCAACACTAACAGCAATATCAAATTACTGGATCTTTAATGGTCTTGAGCTGGATATTTCCTGTCATTTATCATGCACTGATGCATAATTCATCAGTTGTCGTGAAGGTAGCAGCCAAAAATAATAAACCAATATTAATACCGTCGAAGACTTTGTGGTCAAGTGTGGGACTAGATGTCGCGAAGGTAGCAGCCAAAAATAATAAACCAATATTAATACCACTGAAGACTTTGTCGACAAGTGTGGGAGCAGAAGTGAATTGGGTTAATCAGTATTAGAGGTGCCAAAATGAGTGATTAGAGCAAATTTGGGTGAGTTGAAATGGGTAATGGGTATAGGTGAGTCAATCTATTTATATCCATTTAATTAGATGGGTATAAATGTGTAACTTAAAAAATGAGTTGAATAACTCAATTACCCATTTATAACCCATTTATTTTAATTTTTGTAAACTCATTTAAATTCATTTTTGCAAACTAAATTATCAATTTATACCACCATTTGTACTCATCGTTAATTTTAAATATTTACTTATGATGTTTAATAAGTCTAATTACCAATTTTTTCCATCCGTGTTCTATGTCACAAAATTACATACTATTTAATAATTGAACAATAAGAATATAAAAATTTGAACTAAGTACTATGAAAGTTAATCTAAAAACTTTGAACTCCTAGCATTTTTTCATGTATAAATTTGAAATTTCATTTTGAAAAGATAGGAAAAGAGGCTAAAACTTCTCATAAATTGGCAATGATGAAAAATAAGCAAATTAACAAGTTACGAGAAAATAAAACGATAAGATAAAATGAACAAATAATAATAATAATGAAACAAAAGTAGTTAACATCATGACAAAATGAAGAATCTGAAAAAATGAGGATATCTATCTGCATCCAAAATACATCAAATGTTTGCTAAGGCAAAAAAATAAAACATTCTACTATATACAAGGTTTCAGCAGTATTAATGCATGAAAGTCTCCAACAATGAGTTCAATAATCAAATGTAGGCCTCAAATTTCTTCTAAATGGGTAGGGGAAGAGAGGAAGTTTTGGGGAGACAATTTTATATGGATTAAATGGGTATTATTAGGTAACCCATTTATACCCATATACAAAAACTTAAAATACCCATATACATCTATTCATGGACAGACATAATAAATTTAGTTAAATAAATTTACTTACCACCTATAATCAGTATTGAAGGGTAGGGAATCGGATCACAGGTTCCCACAATTATTATTATACAATATGGCGGAAGAGTATACATTTAAACAGCAGGTTTAAAAACAGCAATAATTCTTTTACTTTTTGTAGAGATCGTCAATCATGGATTTTCTCTAGTCTAGACCTTAGATTACGTGATTGATGTGTGGCACACTCCTATAGCAATTTATGGATTTCCAGAGGGACGACACAATCGCTTGTGTAGATGGTTTGAAACAGCTGCTTGTATAGATAGTTTTAAACAACGTGCAATACGAAGTATATGGCATGGCATTAATAAAAAAAAAAAAAACAAGTGCAAAATTCGTGTATTGTTTGGCAGGTCTTATGTTCCGTGAAAAATTATGTACTAAGACCAAAAAAAAAAAAAAGTGAGGTTGCTTACTATGAAATGGGGTGTGAGGTACAAATTTGTCACCACTTACTTTACCTGAAATTTATATATGGCGGGTCAAGTCACAATTGAACATCTCAATTAACACAAAAAAAAAAAAATCCTAAGAATTGAATGTTAGTTGTTTTCGGTCTTGGTCTCGAAAACTAACACGGAAAGTTTTCTGTCTAAACCGGGGGACGGGGAGGAGACCCCACCCTTCCCCTCTCCAGAGTTTTAGAAATTTTAGTTTACATTACTTGTAAAATTAGAATTTCTTAGAATGCTCTTTATAAATTTAAAGTTTTGTCCTTACAAGAACTTAAAATATTTTATGTTATACATATAACTTTAGGTACATTTAAGATTATCTCTCAAAATGAACTTTCTGTTGGGTTAAAAATAAAAAAGCCTTATGTGATGTACCTATTACATAGGAAAGCCTCACATAGTTTCAAAACGTACAAAACGACACATTATATTTTGAACTGAGTTATAAAATTGGCGGAATCTGATAAACTTAACGGGGACTGACGAAATGACAAAATTGCCCTCATATATCTAAGTAAAATACAGTTCAATAGAATCATTTGTTCGTTCTTTCAAACCCTACGAAGAGAGAGAGAGAGAGAGAGAGAGAGAGAGAGAGAGAGAGAGAGAGAGAGAGAGAGAGAGAGAGCCAAATTGATCGGCTCTGTGTAGTTTTTTATCTGAATCAAGCAAGAAGAGTGAAAGAAAAGACAATGAGACGCAAATTTCTTCCATAAAATCGAAGACAAATGGGTATGTATGTTATAAATCGTTCATGCGAGTTAGGGTTTATGGTTACCCATCTCCAATTTTTGTTGATTTGATTTCCAATTCTTCAGGCTGATGATGCTATTTACTTAAACAAGGTGCGATTTATGGGTGTTGACCATAGAAAAGTCTTGATTTTGTGAGTTTTGGGACTGCTACTTTGGATTTACAGTCAAGATTTTTGCTGATTTGATTTTCAATATTTAAAGATTGTCTTAATTTTATTCTAGTTTTTGGTAGATTTTTTGTGTTTGTGTATGACTCTACTAATCGATGATTATTTATGTTGACTAGGAATCATGCAAATAATTTCTAAAAGTTCCGTTTGCCATAGGATCTGTTTGTATATGAGTACAACTCAAATAATTGTCACAACCAGATATATAACAAAGAGCTATATGCATCACCTATAAATTTCTATATCTGTCATGAAAAGGTTGGCTATTAAAATTGAATGTGTTTGTGCTTTTCTATTTATTTGGTTTTATGTATATCAATGACCAAGACATATTAGGTGGGGGACTAAAATATGTTTGTTATATACCTTGAACTATTCAATAGAAAAAGACAACTCAGAGGGAAAAGTAGACATACATATGTATTTTGATGGAAGATTTAGAGAATATCTTGCCCTCCACTACACAAGAACCCATATGGCCGTCTTTAAAGATAGAGTTGAAGATGAGATCTCGATAGTTAACCTTTGCCAAATATTTTAAAAAGTGGATAAGTAAGCAACTAGAGTGACCTTTTGGTTTTGTGCCCTAGCAGTTGACTTAGATGGTGGCCTACATCCAATTAGGGACAATGATGATGTTAAATTGGTGAATGAAGCACATTGGGGTATAGCAACAAAGATAATTTATGCCTACAGTGGAGATGATCCTTTTGAAAAGTCACTAGAACATGGTGGGGATAATGTGATGGAGCCAAATTCTACAAAGTCTGCCTCAACATCCCAAAATAAATGTGCAAACATCAATGATGGTGGGGTACATAACACCAAAATGGCCAAAAAAAACTTCAAAAAAGAAAGAAGATGGGGCTACAACACCACTTCGAAGAAAGACAAATTATGCTGATGATGATGATCCTGAATGGCTATAGAAGGGGTTGGAGACAATAGAGGATGAGAATATCTTTGCAACTAAGAAAGATGTGGACAAATGCAACAAACCAAAAAGTAGATCCATATTACATTCCATCTATTTTCAACCTTATCTTGTGTTTTCTTTCTTGCAAAGGTAGCTTGTCAAGAGCCTTGCCGAAAGTTGAACTGATAAGCAAAGGAAGTTTAACAAAAGTAAGAAGCAGTCTGGAGGGCCCAATGCTATTGGAGAAATTCCACCTCACATCTCATCTCAAATTTCATCTTAGACTCCATCTCAAGCTGCATACCAACAGTTATCTCAGATTCCATCGCAAGTGGAAGAATGGAATAGTAAAAATACTGAGGAAAAATAAAAAGCAGAAAGAGCACCACATATACTAGAAGAGGATTTGCAGGAACCAATAGTTTTTGATGAAGAGTTGCTAGACAAGTGCGAATCTAATTGTGAAGTCCATCAAGAATACCTTGACTTTAACCTTGAAGTAGAGTTTAAAAAGCCACATTTTGAGTTGAAGGTTAGTCACAAGTTTTCCAATTTTAGAGTTTTTAGATATGTGTTGGTAGAATGGTTGGTCACAGACGGATATGAGGTTGGTTGGGTAAAAAACTACTCAAAAAGGATCATTGCCAAGTGTTCAAAAGGTTGTTCATAGAGGATTCATGCAACACCGATCCAAGGTGAATCTACCTTTCAGATCAAATCATTGAAAGGACAACATGTTTGTGCTAGAGATTACAACAACAAGCATGCGTCAGCCAAGTATTTGAGCTTGAAGCACCAAGACAAAATAATAGGTGACTAGAAGTGTGCTAGAGATTACAACAACAAGCATGCATCAGCCAAGTATTTGAGGTTGAAGTACCAAGACAAAATAAGAGGTGACTCGAAGTGTGGCCTAACTAGATTTCAGAATAATATAAGAAGAGATTTAATGATTAATGTGTCCATTCCAACAATATGCAGAGTAAAGAGAAAGGCAAAAGTTGAGATGCTTGTTACAGACATGGAACAATATCACCACCTTTAGAGTTATGCAGCTACAATCCGAGAGACAAATCATGGTATCATTGTCAAGATTAAGCTTGATACGCCTGGTGATGGTTCATAGGGGGCATTTGAAAGATTGTATTATTGCCTTCATGCCTGCAAGTAGGGGTTCCTCGATGGCTACAGACCAATAATTGGTCTTGATGGGTGTTTTTTGAAATCAGCATTTGATGGTCAGTTGTTGTCAGCAATTGGTAGAGATGGCAACGACAACATGGTTCCAATAGTAGTTACGGTGATAGAGATGGAGGGGTATGACTCATAGAAGTGGTTCCTTGAACTCTTAATAGCTGATCTGGGACTGGATATGGAAGACATACTCTGGACATTCATCTCAGATAGACACAAAAGGGGCTGGTCCATGCAGTGAAAGAGTTATTTCTAAATTCTGAATAGGTTTTGCTTGAGGCATATGTACTAGAATTTCAAGCAAAAGTTCAAAGGAAAGGAGCTGAAAGACTTGTTCTAGGTAGCTACAAGTATTGGGAATGAAATGGACTAGAAATCAGCAATGAATTCCCTTGAAAGATTAGACAAGGATGCAGTTGAATGGCTGAAAAAAATGCCCCCAACTTTATGGAGCAGGTCACATTTTAGACAAAGTAACAAATGTGAAATTCTTGAGAATAATCTTTGCGAGTCATTCAATAATTATATTTTAGAAGCAAGAAAGCTACCTATCATAGGGATGCTTGAATGGATCCAAAGAAGGCTTATGCAAAGGATTCAAGTAAAGAAGTCTGGCATGCAAAAGTTTCAGGGGAAAATCTGTCCTGACATTGTAGAGAAGATTGACAAGAATCTGAAATTATGTAGGCTGTGTATTCCCACATGGGATGGCAAGAGCAAATGTGAAATTGATTGTGGACCTAGAAAATCTATTGTGGCGGATTTGAATGAAAAGACTTGCACATGTGGTTATTTCCAGTTTACAAGTTATCCCTATGCTCATGCATGTACTGTAATAGGAACACGTAGATTGCCTTTGCTTGATTATGTGCGTGCCTGCTATTGTAGAGAAAATTACTTGAGAACTTATGAGCACACTATCACACCTATCCCAAGTGATAACTACTGGGTGAGATGTGAAGAACAACCCCTGAATCCTCCTGCAGTTCGAAGAGTGCCTAGCAGACCCAAAAAACGTCCAACAAAGGGCAGCTGACGAGGCTAAAAAGCATCAAGTCTCAAGTAGGAAGGGTCTTGTGGTACATTGCAAGAGATGTTTTCAGCCTAGACATAATTCAAAGACCTGCAAGAATGTTATTCATCCCAACTCTAAATTCTACAGGGTAACATGAACTAGAATTTACACTCTGCTTACTCAAAAAGCTTTAATTCAGCACTAATATGAACTTGTTTTTCGTAGGCACCTGAAGCAAATGCAGCTGAATCAAGTTCAACAGTTGATTCATCAGTTCCCTCACCAATATTGCCCTCACAACCAGTTGCCCATCAAGAATAAGGAAGTAGTTTTGCTGCACCCATTCAAAAAACAAGCTGCAGGCCTGGGAAGCAGTATACACGGCCAACAATTGCGAGTGTGAAAAAAAATGTGCCTACCAGACAATCATGTTCTCAGGTTGGCTTAGGTGCACTGCATTTCCAAATTAATGAAGCATCTTTCATTCGATTCATAATCAGCATTTTTGTTTCCCTCTTTAATTGCAACCTATGGATGGTAGTAAGAAAGGATCTAACAAGGCTGCTAGCATGGCTTCACCAACAAAAAGAGCTCATCATCCTACTGTTGCTGATGTTCTATACAACCTAAGGGCTAAGAAAGCAAGATCTATATAGCTGTAGTTCACTTAATGTAGCAACTTGATAGTTGATTTTAGGATGAACTTTATGTTTGTTAGAAAACTTTTGTGTAGTTTTTTAGACAGTTTGTGCTTGCTATTGTGGTTGGTGGCAAACATTGGACATGTTTTTGAGATAGTTTATGTTCGGTGGGATGCTTTTGTCTGCATCACCTGGAATTCTTGTCAGCTGATGGAAACTTTAATGTACTTATTGACTGTTTTAATGGAGAATTCTGATTAAGGGCTAGAAATGTAATTCTCAATTGCTAGAAACATTATGGCTCCATTTGGATTAGCTGTTTTTGGAGGTGTTTTTTAAAAACTTTACTGTAACTATGTATATGAAAAACTTTTACTGTAGATGTTTTTTGGATTGTATTTAGAGGTATTTTTAAAATATATTTTTAAGTATTTTTATAATTTACAATTTTTTGGGATTTTTAAAAATATATACTGGCTTTGTTTCTACAAATTTATATTTATTTATTTATATATATAATATTTTTATTTCAATTTTGTTTTGTAATATGTATATTAATATATATAATATGAATATAATTTATAAATATAATATGTATATTAATATATATTTAATATACATATATTAATATATAGTAATATACATATTATAAAACAAAATTGAAATTTATATATTTATATATTTATGTAACTATATATAAATATATAAACAAAATATTAATATTTATATATAAATATATATTTATTTCAATTGATATAATATACATAATTTAAATATATATAATAATATTAATATAATTTATATATAATATAATATACATAATTAAAATATACATATTAATATATATTAATATACATATTATAAAACAAATTGAAATAAATATATTTATATATTTATATAAATATATATTAATATGTAAATTTGTAGAGATGGCTATCTCTACAAACAAGTTCTTAGCTGTTATATTCTTAGTTCTTAGATCAAACAAAGGAGCAAGCCCTTGTGCAAGCTTCATATCCTTGTAAGTTTTCTTTTCTTTTTATAATTCTTATATTCAATCAAATGGTCGGCTGAGCCGCCTATATTCATATTCATTTTCTTGTTTTTATTTGTTTTGATTATACCAACCATACATGGCTGGTTATACCGTCTGAACTAACATTCTAACTTGTCTTTAAATATTATTTACATTCTGTTTATACATGGCTGGTTCAACCGCTTATACTAACTAAGTGGCAGTGCGGCTGCGACCCACTTCCTAACTTTCATGCTTTCCTCCTCTATTCTTTTATTGTTCCTGGTTTAAGGGGCTAACCCCTCGTCCCATTCTGGTATCAGAGCCAGAGGGGGAAGTGGGGAGATGGCTATCTTTCTTTACTTATTATGATGTTGGTAGTGTAGATCTACAAGATTAAATCTTCCTGATGAGATTTATTAACTTCGTGATTACCATCTTTCTTATTTATGCTACTGATAGTGTAGATCTACAAGTTTAGATCTGATTAGATGAGACTGGTTAACTTCGTGATTACTAACTAATGTATTCAAGCTTATTATAATTTTGATAGTCTTGATTTCATGACTTTGGATCTGATTGAATGACATGGATCCAGTAAGTGCCAACATCCGGTCCAGGTAAGACCATGGGATTTGGCTCTGTAGGGGCGTTGAGGTTCTTGGGACGTACTCCAAGACGGGGAAATGTCACAAGATCAGATCCAGGGAAAATGGATTTTTACTATCAATCTTATGATTTTGTTTGGAAAAATAGTCGTCATGCATAGTTAATCTTTCTCAAAAGATTTAGATCTATTCTCGTAGGTTTATTTTACTATCTTTATTATGATGGAAATATGGTCATCATGTATAGTTAATTCTTCTCAAAAGGTTAGATCTTTTCTTGCAAATTTTCACACTATCCTTTATAATCTGTTTAGAAAAATGGTTTATCCTCCATGGATCCCGAAGGATTCTGTGCCAAAGGGAAGAGGATTATAAGGTTTTTAATCATCTTAGTGTTTGTTTATTTATTTTCTTGTTTATCTATTATTTTACAATGACTTCTCCAGTTAAAGCTTACTTCATAAATTCTAGTTCTTCTTCAAACAACAAACCTTTGGATAAACTTCAAACTAGAATTGCTCGGATTGAGCAGTCAATTCTTATTCAAAGAAAACTAGAAAACAAACATTCTGAATTCCAGATTAATGAACAACACATTAGATCTGAATTCTTTGCAAACCATAACCATTTTAAAAGAAAACAATTTTTTGACAAATATAAGGGAGAATCCCGAAAAAATATTCAAGAAAACTTTTATGACTTTTTGACAAGAACAAAACAAAATATTCATTTCTTTGACTGGTATGAGTCCCAAACATCTCAGGAGTCATCCTCACCAGAACTCATAAGTCCAGTCCAAACGGCCATATCTAAACCTGCATCCTCTATGTCAAAAACCATAAAAACACAAGTTCCTACACCAGATCTCATAGATCAGATCCAAACTGGGCCAAAAGTCATAGATCTATCTCAAATAGATTCTACACAAGAACCTTTAGATCTATCCATAGATCTGCTCCAAACAACCCTACAGTCCTCTCATAAATCCATAAATCCATCAAAATCTATTCATATAAACCCAGCAGATAAAGATCTACCAGATTCTCCCGTGGATCTATTAAACCCAGTAGATCTACCAAACCAAGAGTTTATTAAACCTCCAAAACTTTTGGTTTCTGGTCAATTATTACAAAATAATACTACTAGTCTTGATACTAGAAAAGACATAGGAAATTCCTTAGACGTAGGATATTCCACAATAAATGTCTTAAATAAAGATCAACCTAGTGCCAAACCTATCACTGTTAAAGATCTTCAAATAGAAATTGCTATTCTCAATAAGAAAATTAAAACAATTAAAAAAACAACCACTGAAAAGGAAATCATTAATAAACCCTCTCAGTCAAACATAATATTCTACAAAAAACATTTTGTTCTTATAAAACTAGTTATCAATGATAATTATATTGCAGAAATAGAAGCTTTATTTGACACAGGAGCTGATCTCAGTTGTATCCAAGAAGGTCTTATCCCGACAAGGTTTTTTGAAAAAACAAAAGAAAGCCTCCGAGGAGCCAATGGTTCCCAATTAAACATCCAATTCAAACTCTCAAATATCCAAGTTCAATTCTCTTCTGTATCCATCAAAGAAACATTCCTCTTAGCAAAAGATCTAACCAACAATGTTATTCTTGGGACAACTTTTGTTACCAAGCTAATCCCTTATCTGACCACTGATGAAGGGATCATACCCCAAAAATATGGGCAAAATGCTCTCTTACCCTTTTCCAGAAAACCAATCCAAAAAACATTAAATTATCTATCCCTCAAAAACAGTCAAATCAATTTCTTAAAAGAAGAAATTGTCTACAAAAGGATAGATGAGCAGCTAAAGAAACCAGAAATTCAACAAAGAATCCAGAGTCTGCAAACAAGAATCCAGAAGATGGTTTGTGCAGAAGTTCCAAATGCATTCTACACAAGAAAATAGCATACTGTTCATCTTCCTTATGAACCTGGCTTTGAGGAGAAAAATATTCCAACAAAAGCCAGACCTATACAGATGAACCAAGAACTACTACAATATTGCCAAAAGGAGATTAATGATCTCCTATCAAAAGGCATTATTAGCCCTAGCCAATCTCCATGGAGCTGTCTAGCATTCTATGTCAACAAATCATCAGAGATTGAAAGAGGAGTTCCAAGGCTTGTAATCAATTACAAAGCTTTGAATAAAGCTCTTCGGTGGATCAGATATCCTATACCAAACAAGAAGAATTTACTCCAAAGGCTTTATTCTGCCAGGATATTCTCAAAATTCGATATGAAGTCAGGGTTCTGGCAAATTCAGATTCATATCTCAGACAGATACAAAACGGCATTCACAGTACCATTTGGACATTATGAATGGAACGTAATGCCATTTGGACTCAAAAATGCTCCTTCTGAATTCCAAAGGATTATGAATGAAATATTCAGTCCTTATTCCTCTTTCATCATCATCTATATTGATGATGTTCTAGTATTCTCAGAAAACATAGAACAACATTTCAAACATCTAAATACCTTCCTTCATATTACCCAGAAAAATGGACTGGTTGTCTCTCAAAAGAAAATCAGTCTTTTCCAAACCAAAATTAGGTTTCTTGGACACCACATTCACCAAGGAACTATTACCCCAATAGATAGGTCAATCCAGTTTGCTGATCAAATTCTTGACAAACAACAACTTCAGAGATTTTTAGAATGTTTAAACTATGTGTCAGACTTTATTCCAAACCTCAGCAATCTGGCCAAACCATTATATGACAGATTAAAAACCACTCCACCCTTATGGACAGATATTCATACAGAAACAGTTAGAAAAATCAAAACTGAGGTCAAAGCCATTCCCTGTCTTGCTCTTCCAGATCCAACAGCTCAAAAAGTTGTGGAAACGGATGCTTCTGATTTAGGATATGGTGGCATTCTTAAACAAACAAAAGATAATAAAGAGCAAATTATTGCCTTTGCTTCTAAACACTGGAATAATTCTCAACAAAACTATTCTACTATTAAAAAGGAGATTTTAGCAATAGTTTTATGCATTACAAAATTTCAAACTGAATTACTAAACCAGAAGTTTTTACTTCGGGTTGATTGTAAATCAGCCAAAGATATTTTACAAAAAGATGTTAAAAATCTTGCTTCTAAACAAATATTTGCAAGATAGCAAGCAATTTTATCATTCTT
This sequence comes from Coffea eugenioides, assembly GCF_003713205.1. Classification (NCBI taxonomy): domain Eukaryota; kingdom Viridiplantae; phylum Streptophyta; class Magnoliopsida; order Gentianales; family Rubiaceae; genus Coffea; species Coffea eugenioides. The sequence goes on from NC_040039.1 coordinate 17,846,034, forward strand.
TGACTTTGACATTGAATACATTAAAGGATCTTTAAATTCTATTCCTGATTATCTAACTCGTGAATTCTTGCAGGGAAGATAAGATGCCCAAGAAAAAGAAACAGCAAGCAAGATCCCCTGACAAACCAAATCCTTCTTCTCAAACAACTAAACAAGACTCTTCGAGTTCTTCTAATTCATCCCAAACAGAAAAGAAGTTATCTTCTTCGACCTTAACCCAAACAGATTTCAACCCATAGCTTCTCCTCAACCCATATCCATAGCTTCTCCGAAAACATGGGCTGATATAGCCGAAGAAGAAGATGAAAAATAATTATACTTTGAACGCCTCAAACAATGGGCTGAATCACATGGATATCAGCCTGAACTACCCGAATACCCAATTTGGGATACACCAAGCCATGTTAAATTGGTCTTGGATAAAAAACCTAAGCCCAAACCTATAGAACAGAATACCAAACCAATTGTTATCCAAACCTCTAAGACCTTGGCTAACTATGATCCAAAACCAAACAAAATTTCATGCCCATATGTCAAAAATGGTACTTACATTTCTGTCGTCCAAACCGAACTAGATTATTGGCATGAAAACCCAAACGCATTAGCCCAAGCTATTCTTCCAAACACTTACAATTTCATACCTCAAACTCTCACCAAGACACTTGAATATTACAAGCTTATTCTTACAGATTCAAAATCTCTGATTCTTAAACCTCATGAAACAAAGTTAAGAGACAAGGATGGAAAACCTACTGGAAAATATATTAATTCTCATTCCAGTGCTCAAATTCTAAGGGTTATTAAACCATCAGAATGGGGTACTAACCTAAGCAAACCCAAACCTTTTACTACCTCCTTCAATCCCCCAGGATACACTTATTGGGATTATAAAGCAGCTTGGTTCTATGCATTCACCTTTTAGAATGAGCTGAACCAACATTCTTATCTTTTCTATTTTTTGAAAACAAACAAATATAGTTTTCCAGCATGGTTCGTAGCATGGTGGAAAGCACTTGGACCAAATCTGGAAATCCTTCCACCAAATATCCAACAAAGTTACAAACAATTCAAAGAAAGGTTTGAACCTCCAAACAAATACATACCAATCAGCTTACACTTCTTTTCCATATTTTCAGTAGCATGGGTCTACCAGTGGAAATATGAATACCTTCAACAAACACAGCTCCCGCCATTATTAATCCAACAGGGATATTCAAAATGGTGGTCAACATTCAATAAAAATTTCATTCAACCAGCAAACATCCAGGCATGGTTTCAGAAGAATCCATGCGCAATCAAACTCGGAGACAGCCAAACAAGTCAGTTTTTGCAACAGAAGTCCATCTCGGCAGCAAAATTGGCATCTATTACTGACAAATAGGAGTATGTCAAACAACTCAAAGATATACTTCAACAACTGGATCAATCAGAAGAAACTCCAAACAAAGAGAAGGCCTCCAGTTTTGGAACAAAACTTGATGAATATGAAGGCCTAGAAAACGAAGATGATTGTTATGGGATTTTCTCACAAATTCCATAAAAATCATAGAAACATTCAAGATGGCTCAATCAAAACAAAATTCAAAAAATTCATTTTCACTGTAGCACCGGAAGTACTGTAGCAGTCCGGCAAGTTACTGTGCAAACACGACAACAAAAAGACAAACGTTGCACTGTAGCGCGCACTGTAGCAAATCACTGTAGCGGGTACTGTAGCACTACGGAAATTTTGCTATAAATACCCCTCAAACCCAACACATTCAACACACCATTCTAACACCAATTCTTCAAAGCTACTTCTCTCTCTAGATTGAAGAATCCTCCTCCCTCTCTCTACAAACAAGTTTCTTAGTTTTTATATTTTAGTTTTTAGATCAAATAAAGGAGCAAGCCCTTGTGCAAGCTTCATATCTGTAAGCTCTCTTTTATTTTCTTGTATTCATATATTCAATCAAATGGTCGGCTGAGCCGCCTTATATCCATTTGCTTATTCTTGTTTTATTTGTTTTGTTTATACTAATCATACATGGCCGGTTGTACCGCCTGAGCTAACACTAACTTGTTTTTACATTCCTTTATTTATATACTGTTTATACATGGCTGGTTCAGCCGCCTATACTAACTAGTGGCAGTGCGACTGCGACCCACTTCCTAACTTTCATGCTTTCCTCCTCTATTCTTTTATTGTTCCTGGTTTAAGGGGCTAACCCCTCGTCCCATTCTGGTATCAGAGCCAGAGGGGGAAGTTGGGAGATGGCTATCTTTCTTTACTTATTATGATGTTGGTAATGTAGATCTACAAGATTAAATCTTCCTGATGAGATTTATTAACTTCGTGATTACCATCTTTCTTATTTATGCTACTGATAGTGTAGATCTACAAGTTTAGATCTGATTAGATGAGACTGGTTAACTTCGTGATTACTATCTAATGTATTCAAGCTTATTATAATTTTGATAGTCTTGATTTCATGACTTTGGATCTGATTGAATGACATGGATGCAGTAAGTGCCAATGTCCGATCCAGGTAAGACCATGGGATTTGGCTCTGTAGGGGCGTTGAGGTTCTTGGAACGTACTCCAAGACGGGGAAGTGTCACAAGATCAGATCCAGGGAAAATGGGTTTTTACTACCAATCTTATGATTTTGTTTGGAAATATAGTCGTCATACATAGTTAATCTTTCTCAAAAGATTTAGATCTATTCTCGTAGGTTTATTTTACTATCTTTTCTTGTAAATTTTCACACTATCCTTTATAATCTGTTTAGAAAAATGGTTTATCCTCCATGGATCCCGAAGGATTCTGTGCCAAAGGGAAGAGGATTATAAGTTTTTAAAATCATTTAAGTGTTTATTTATTCTCTTATTTCATTTTTACTTGTCTTCACATATGGCATCCTTTTTTAGAACTAATTCTGCATCTTCTAGTTCCTCTTCAAACAACAAACTAAAAGAAGAAATTCATATACAAGATGTCAATCAAGACATAGACAATTGGGAAATTCCAAAATATACTCAAACTGATATTTATGAAAGAGACAGAAAATGGATGTTTTCTACTTCAGATTATACAATTAAAACAGTAGAACAAACTATAGCTTTAGATGCTGATCATGAAGAAATCAAACTACTATTCAAAAGAACAATAGAAAAACATAAAGAAAAATACAATTATATTCATTTTAGATTAGTACAAATTGCAGCTAAACCTTTGACAAGAGAAGGTCTTGACATATCCCTACTCCTTTGTCTTAGAGACAGCAGATTTCTAGAATTCAATGATTCCCTCTTAGGTATAGCAGAAACTAGCCTTTGTGGAGGACCAGTATACTTTGATTGTTTTCCAAACTTTACAGTTTCTTTAAAAGACAAAAATATTCTAGATACTTTAACTTTAAACATAAAAACTGCCAATTATAGAGTCAAAACTGGGACTCTTCCTGTGGCTATCATTTATAGAATTCTGTGAGGACTTGCAAATTCCTTATATTTTTCTCAAAAATGCCCTTTTATTTGGAAAATTATTCATTTATTATAACCCTACTACCCAATCATCCCACAATAAGTGCAAATGAATCTAGAAAGTAGGGTTTCACTTTTCATTTTCAAGTTGGAGCAAGTTAGGGTTTTCACGTATATCCGTAGTGTAATTATCCGGTACGAAGCGAGGAGCAAATTTGGTGCTTAAGAGTGACTTTTAGGTGAGAAATAATATGTGATTAGAAGTAATGATAAAAAGTTAGTGAATAGGAAGTAAAAACCCTAGTACGTGTGATTTAAGGAAACAACGGTGCTAACTGACGTGTACCGTGCACTACCGATTGAACACCCCACTTGACTACCATTTCCTTACCAGCACATAACCTTGATATTGGTGGAAAATATCCCCCCCCCCATAGCTATCCTCTTGGCCGAAATATTGGACTCAAAATGCAAGGAAAGAAAAAAAATTTTTTGGATGGTTTTGGTAGTGCCAAGTGTTGGCAATTTGTGACTTTGACTAAACTTAATTTTTTTACCTTCTTATCTTGCAAATTAGCTCATTCTTTCTCATTTTTTTTCTGGTTTGGCCGAGACAAGAGAGATAGAAAGAGAGAGCAAGAGAAACAACATTCTTTCATCTTGATTTGCACCATTTGAGTGAAGGAAACAAGATTCTAAACCAATTAACTTGTGAGTTGTGAACTTGGGAAGCTAAGGGAACCAAAAATTTCAAGAGGAGGTGAAGTATTACTCTTGCAAACCCTTTTGTTGAGGTATAAGGTCTGACCCATGGCATTGGTTCTTTTATTTTTGTTTAAGATGTTATATATCTCATGTTTTGGTTAGATTAGTAGCTATACAAGTTGTTGTGATGATTTTGGGGTGATGTATGTAAGCTAGGGTTTGACTGATTTCCTTCTTATACTTGTTTTATGAGTGGTATATGATGTATATAGGCTTGTATAAGAGGTTGTGGTAGTGATTAAATCAAGAAAATGAAGAGATTGCCCTTGAAATCCCAAAATTCCAGATTTCTGGAAAATTTGACTTCAGTTCTTTCTGGTTCCAGTTCATGATGTTAGAGGCCGAATTACACTTAACGTAAAACATGAAAGTTGTAGAGAATGATGTTTTATAGTTTTCTACAAAATGTCAGCACAATTGGAGCAACGTAACCTATGAAAAGACCAAAATATCCTCACTGCCCTAGGATGCATCCAGTGATCCGTTTTAGACGGTTCATCTAGTTGACTGTGTCTATTCACTATGATCCGTGCTGATTTAGCCATTTGTCAGAACATAAAAGTTTTAGTACTCTGCCTTAGCTTTTCAATGCCTCCAAGAACCCCTTAAACGGACTTTGGTAGCCTGAGATATGGCCATTTAAATGTAGTACGGTTAACTAGCCGGTTAGTTGGAAGTTGGTTCTGTGAATTGGGAATTTGACTGGGTTACACAGGAAATTTGACTAAATGATCTTCATGAAAGTTGTAGACCCTTGTCTTAGCTTCGAAATGGTATAAGTTTCACCCCAATCCGATAAGTGTAGCTTAGGTTGTGTCCGTTACGTAAAACTCTATCAAATCTGTCTCTTGTTAAACTTTATTTCCGCACTTGCTGTTAGCTTGATTTTGTTCTTGTATTCTCTTGAGCCTATCGAATGGCTAGTGTGATGAATTTATATTGTGTATGACTTTGGGATTGGCTGAAAAAAATAATGAAGCCAAAAATGGCTGGAAAATTAGGTAAATACAAAGGGCATACTGCCCAAATTTACGCTCGGGGACTAGAGAAATATACTTGTGACTTGGATAAAGTTGATCAATAAATGTCACCTGAACCATCTAGGATATTTGCTACTTTGTTTATCAAGGGTTATACGTTAGAAGCTAGCCGAACTTGTACCCTTAGGAAAAGCGGTAATAATCACTATAAATCTGTTTTCCTTGCACTTTCGACTCAAAAGTTATTTCCAAGTATACATGTTACAAAATTTTTCAGTTTGAAAAGCAAGCAACTGTTTCACGACTATTCTCCAAGTGAATTTCAATTTCTTGATTCTTATTGAACGAAACGTCTAAGTTTTGAACTTTAGTCGACTTTCAAAGTTCTTAAATCACGTTTTATCGCAGATTTGGACTCCAAACTCGAGGTACCACCCAGACGCGAACACTAGAAGCACTACTTTGGTGAGTGCTTCCAAATATCTGATTGAACTTGATATTTGTGATTTATATTTGACCAATATGATTACATGATATATAAGTGATTTGATCGGGTAAGAGTGTACTTTATCGCACTTGCCCTAACGAGAATTGTTCTTGTTTATCACTTTCACTTGACTTGCTCTACATGCATATGAATTGTATCTTGTCTGGAATTCCAGAAATCCTGTGGCTAGTTAATCGAGTCGAGACAGCAAGGGCCTGGTCGATTAGATAACAAACCCTGGGTAACTAGTAATGTCGAGTGGAGTGTTATCTTCTCGACTAATCGGTATACTCGAGTATTACCACACGTGTTTCGTGTGGCGTGTGGGCCCAGAAAAGGGGGTTGGTCGGTGGGCGGAGACTGGCGTGAAGTGGGGTTTTCTTTTTGGACTAGTTATTACTTGAAAATTGACGGAGTGTCAACTATGAATCGATCAAGCTGGAATGGAGCCGAGACATGAGCCACTGTATCCTTACATGTGAATATGAACCATATATTCTTGACTACCTGAAGTACTATCTCTTTGATTGGACTTGTTTGCTCGCTATTTTACTATTACACTGTTATTACTTTGTTTGATGGCCAATTTGATATTTGGAACTTCACTGAGCTTTGACTCACTCCATTAGTTTTGTTTTCCTTACAGGGGTACGAGCGAGGCGTGAGACTTGTAAAGACTAGCGTAGTCTAGTTGTTTTGACTTTTGACTTGTACTCGCGCTATTACCTGAATAAAATGTTTTGTATCTGGATTGTGTACACTTTGAACCAGTTTGGGTATATTGAGGTGTTGTATCTTGATTGTGCATCAATGTAAATTGTAAGCTTAAATTGCGATGTTATTTATGGTCCACGGATGTTTGCACGTGATACGAGTGAGTGAGTCCTGGCGAGAGATGGGCAGGCGGTCCGCCGAACCCTTTGGTACGCCTTAGGGGAAGGTGGAGTCGTCACAGGTGGTATCAGAGCCTAGGTTGTGAATTGTTCTGGATAGATTGAGTGCTTGACACGATAGGCTAGGGTTTTATTCTGGAGATTAGCTTTTAGCCTTGTTTTCTACGTGTTGTGTACTTACTTTTGCAATATTATTTGCAAACCTAGGTGATGAAGGGTACTGATGCCTCTGGGAGTGCTGGGCCGTCTCAGCCCGTGCCTACTGATGTACCTACTGACGCTCCTACTGACGAGCCACATTTGGAGGGGCCCGTCTGTCGCGTGATCACGTATCAGGAGAGCCCCGGTGGGCCAGTCCAGCGGTGGTCCCCAGGGTGCAAGATCCGACGCTACGACTACTGGAAGACCTACTCCTACCCTGATCGGGTAGTGCTCGCAGTGGACGACGAGAGGAGACGATTGGGTAACACCAATCGTAGGTGCTATTCAGAGATAGAGCGTCTCCAGGCTACTCTTTGAGACCAGGGAGCCCGGATCCGAGAGCTGGAGGCCTCGATTTTGGAGGAGCAGCAGCGGACTGATGCTTTCCGCGAGCAGGTTCAGGCGGCGACTGGACGCCTCATACGAGTGGTTGAGGACATCAGAGATCGGACCGGCCATATCCTGATCGAGTGCGAGACACTGATAGATGATGTGATACAGGACTTGGCCGAGGAGGGTCAAGCACCTGTAGCCGCTGAGGTTCCTGGTGCTCCTGAGGAGGATCCTAAGGAGGACCCAGAGGAGGAGCCGAGTGCATCCTCGGAGTCGGTTGGGTCGGCGTCTAGTCAGACGACTTGTTAGGATCGGGGATTGAGGAGATTTTTGTGGGGTAGTTAGGAACATAATTGGACGACACGTTTTCTTTTGTTTTGATTTTGACGTGTCATGGTACATGTAGATGGGGTTTCCTTTGTTCTATGTTCCTTGGGTAGTATAGCCTTTGACTTGCCTAGGTTGGCATGTATATGTGACTTGTTTGCTATGTATATAAAGTACTTATTTATCATGCGTTTTATTACCTCTATTTATCCTTTTGTAACGTGTGATACGAGCCATACCTTACTTTGTTTATATGTCCATAGTTGGTTAAATCCAAAACATGGAGGGTAGAAGAAATCAAGTCAGGGAAACTAACCGAGGACGCGGTCCTAGTCGCTGCCTTAGGGGTAGACAAGCACAAGAACCGATGTAAGAACCAAGGGAGGAGAGAGAGGCAACGTTTGAGCCACAACCTGAACCCCAGGCTGTAGGGGGAGATCAAGTGGCAACTGCCATCCAGCAAATGACCAATATTCTGGCCCGTTTAGTGGAACAATAGGGTCAAGCCCCTGTAAATCAACCTAGAGACCCCGATATGGGACAAGATAGGGTCTTGGAGAGATTTCAGAAGTTCTCTCCACCTAAGTTCTTGGGAGGACCAGACCCGGAAGGAGCCGAGAAATGGTTAGAGGCCATGATCAACATCTTTGCCGCTTTAAACTATACGGAGGAGAGGCAAGTACAATTCAATGTTTTCTAGTTCGAAGGTCCAGCCAGGGCCTGGTGGAATGTAATCAGGGTCAAATGGGAGAGAAAGAGAACTGTATGGACCTGATTAAACTTTGTACGGGAGTTCAATGAGAAATACCTTCCTCCTATCGTCCAGGAGAAGAGGGAGGACGATTTTATTAAGCTCCGACCGGGAACTTCTAGTGTAGTTGAGTATGAAACTCAATTTACGAAATTGTCAAAATGTGCTCCTGAACTGATAGCTACGGAGCAAAGAAGAGTACAGAGATTTGTGCAAGGGCTCAATGTGGAGATACAAGAGGCCTTGGCGGCGGCCCAAATTAATACGTTTACGGAGATTTTGGAGAAGGCTCAAAGGATAGAGACTGTCAGGGCACAAGTGAGAAGTTTCCACCCAAAACGGAAAGGAGTACCTAGTGGAACCCAAGGGTCAGTGCGGAGTGATCAGAACATGCCACCCGTTAAATTCGGTCGTGGTGCTGGAGGTGGACGATTTTCGAGTGCATCTAGAGGAGGTGCCCAGAGGAGAGGCCGAAGTGGTAGGGACAAGGTAGAGGCAATCCGCAGGGAGGCCAAACCTCCACTCCTCAAGTAACGTGCAGATATTGTGGAAAACCGAACCATACAGAGGATGAATGCTGGAGAAAGGCTCGGAAGTGCCTAAGGTGTGGAAGTACGGAGCACTAGATAGTCAACTGCCCGTTGATCAGTGATACTCAGTCGACTGCCAGGTCAAACCCAAAGCCGACCAATGTCGGAGGGACCAGGTCGAGGGTACCGGCCAGAGTGTATTCGCTGGACCAACAATCCGTGCCTGAACCAACGGAGGTAGTGGAAGGTACGATTCCTGTTTTTCACCGGTTAGCCAAAATTTTGATAGACCCCGGTGCCACTCATTCTTTTGTTAACCCTACATTTATGCTTGGAATTGACATGAAAGTTGAAAGTCTCCCTTATGACTTAGAAGTAAGAACACCTACGGGTAATCAAATTTTACTTGCAAATGAGGTGTACAGAAATTATGATATTTGGGTTCGCAAACGAAAATTAGTAGTCGACCTCATTAGTCTAGCCATTAAGGGGTACGATGTCATTCTAGGCATGGATTGGCTATCTCATTACCATGCTCGGGTAGATTGTGGGATGAAGGTGGTAGAGTTTTGCATACTGGGTGAGGCAACTTTGAAGTTAGATGTGAGGGGTATGTTAGCCTCGTCTGTGCTTATTTCGGGAATAAGGGCTAGGAAATTGCTTAGTCGTAGAGCATGCGGTTATCTAGCTTTTCTAATTAACACTCCGGGAGAAATGATTAAGTTGGAAGACATGCCGGTGATCAGTGAATACCCGGACGTATTTCCGGAGGAGTTGGGGTCACTGCCACCCGAAAGGGAGATTGAATTTAAGATTGATCTAGTACTCGGAACTACTCCCATCTCTAAAACCCCTTATCGAATGGCACCTGCTGAGGTTAAGGAATTAAAGGTGCAATTACAGGATTTGCTAGAACGGGAGTTCATACATGAGAGCGAGTCACCATGGGGAGCTCCGGTGCTATTTGTTAAAAAGAAAGACGGGAGTTTAAGGTTATGCATTAATTATCAAGGACTGAATGCAGTAATTGTTAAGAATAAATATCCTTTGCGCCACATCGATGAATTGTTTGATCAGTTACAAGGGGCGGTGGTGTTTTCTAAATTGGATCTGCGACAAGGGTACTATCAATTGAGAATTAGAAAGGAGGATGTGCCAAAAATGGCGTTTAACACTCGATATGGGCATTTTGAGTTTGCGGTAATGCCTTTTGGCTTAACCAATGCTCCAGCAGCGTTCATGGATTTAATGCATCGAGTATTTAAACCTTACTTGGATAGATTTGTAGTGGTGTTTATTGATGATATCCTAGTATATTTGAAGTCAAGGGAGGAGCATGAACAACACTTGCGAATAGTGTTGTAAACCCTAAGAGAGCACCAATTGTTCGCTAAGTTCAGCAAGTGTGAATTTGGACTGAAAAAAGTGACGTTCCTAGGTCATATAATTTCAAAAGATGGGCTTGTTGTAGACCCGGCAAAAGTGGAAGCTGTAGCCAAATGAAAGCGACCAGAGAATCCCACAGAGGTGCAAAAATTTCTAGGTTTAGCAGGGTACTACCGCCGATTTATAAAGAACTTCTCGAGAATTGCGGGACCCTTAACTAACTTGACCAAGAAACAGGAAAAGTACATTTGGGATGTTAAGTGTGAGAATAGTTTCCAAGAACTTAAGATGCAATTGACTATGGCTCCAGTGTTAGCTTTGCCCAATGGGAACGATAGTTACACTGTTTATACCGATGCTTCAAAAGAGGGGCTAGGGTGCGTGTTGATGCAAAATAGGAATGTGGTTGCCTATGCATCTTGGAAGTTAAAATCTCATGAGCAAATGTGACGGCCCCATCTTCCCCTAAGGTGAACCAAAGGGTTCAGCGGACCGCCTGCCCAACTCTCGCCGGGACTACGGATTCGGAACGAGCGTAAACCCTACTAACCGCTCAAAAGAACTTCGAGAAGATAACATTCACTGTCCGAAACCCAAACAAGCACAACAACTTTAGATAACCCTAGAAAGGAATATTTCCAAACCAAATCAACTTAGGAACATGGTTAAACACTTTTATATACACATGGTTGCAAATTTACAATTCAAAAGGGAATTGTTTGGTTAAAATACATTTAAGGTTTTCCAACAATCGAGGAGCTATACAAAAGAATACTAAAACTAGCTGAACTCATGCTTCAAACATCATAGTCTTCAAAAAGTGATTTCCTGTAAGGAAAAAAAGGATAACGAAATGGGGTGAGCTAGAAGCTCAATGAGGTACCAAAAATATAACAGTAGAAATCATGAAAAAATATTTATAGGACACATATCCGCATCAAGTAAAAGAAATGAACGAACATCACAATTTAAAGGATACAGGTGGTTCTTAGGAGCCAAATCCCCGTTGCAGTACTTGATCCGACTACGTTGACCCTCCGTCAACTTTCAAATAAGGAAACCAGTGCAGTAGAACACCACTTTAATGCCAAATCCCGTTCACCAATCATACCCCCTTACCGGGCCCGAACGCCAAACAAGAATGAAAGTGGTAATACTCGAGTATACCGGAATCAAGAATCTCAATACTCAAAGATTCCTTAGAAACAGGCACTCATGGATTGTCAAATACCTCGACCAAGCCCTTGCTGGCTCGATTTAATTAACTCCCCATGAGATTGAGCTCAGGTTTAACAAGAAGGTCATTGGACACACTTCCAAACGCCCTTATAACAAGTGCAAGTAACAGGTTCAAGTTCATAACAAGTACAAGTAATAGATTTCAGTTTATACAACACAGGCAAGAGAACGAGTGTGATAAAGTACACTCTCGTCTCATTCAAAATAACAGAGTTCATAGTATCCATGTCACACATTTCAAGTATAAATGGACCAATTAAGCAACAAGGCAGGGGAGTGGGACACTCACCTGATCAAACAAGGATAATTTCAAAAGTTTCCTTCCCAAGTATAGTTTTACTCGCCGGCACCTCCTAGAACAATCAAGGCAAACACTTAAAACTGGACTCCAAGACCTAATAAGTGAAATTCGCAAGTAAAACTCGATTACAAGACAGGTGCCTATCCAAATGAACCATTAATGTAAAGTGAAGAGGTGACTTTGGAGTGAAAAGATAACGATTAGTCCTAAAGGCATAAACAACCTCAAAACCCTACCTACAATGACTGACCAACTCCAAATTTGAAGTAGAAAACGAAAGTAAGATCGATACTAGGAAAACAGGATTTTCCAGTTTCGCGCAACCCTATATGAAAAATCATATCTCAAGTTTTATAAGTCCAAAATTAGTAAAATTATATCGTTGGAAAATACATTCACAGGGCTATAACTTTCCAGAGAACACCCTCATAAGATTCAGAATGCAAGTCAGTCAAATTCAAGCTTCAAGTTGCTGCTTTATCCAGTGAAAGACAGAACAGGTACAATATTTCAGTCAACTTTGAAAAATCACCATAAATGATACAGACATAAACAGGGTCTGAAATTTACACGGTCTATAGCCCTATGAATCTAGTTTAAAACTCAATAAACCGAACTCAATTCCAACATTCCTACATCAAGATATAGCAAATTTCCCGAGACTGTATAGAAACTCCGCGAAAATTTTGACAGCATTTCCCTTGTCTTTCTTTACTTTCCAACCAAACCTCAACACCCACAAATCACAAGCTATCAAACACCTTTAATTAGAGCCACAATAAGGCTCGAATACGAGTCATAAACCGAATTCACATATCACTAGAGCAAAATCATATGGAACGTATAAGTGCAAAATTCAAACTAAGACATATGCGGAAACGAAGTTTGGGTTGGGAAACAAAAGGCAGAACTACAATGTTGAAGAAGGTCACTCAGTCCAGTTTGCAGTTCAACTAGGTCAAAAGTTCGATGTATCACACCAGCACCGCATAAACAGGTTAGCAAACCGCATTCTGGTTAAATACCCATAATTCAGGCTACCAAAGTCCAATTCAAGTGATTCTAAAGCCATTCAAAAGCTAAGATACCAGGCTATATTTCTTAAGAAAACATTAACAACCAAATCAGTAGTATTCCTGGTCAAACTAACCAATTACAGAAGCGGATTATCAGGTTCGGACAGAAACAGGGCAGCAGGGGTATTTCAGTATTTTCACAGGCTACATTGCTCCGATTGAGATGAAATTTTGCAGGAAGATATAAAACATCATTATCTACAACTTTCATGTTTTGTACTAAGCCTAATTCGGCTTCCATCATGGTCAATCAGAACCGGGCAGAACAGGGCAGTAACAAAACTCAAATCTGGAATTTGAACTTTTCCTCTAGAATTTCATATCCAACAAGTGTTCTATCATCAACCCCACCAATTGTTAACTCAATAGCATCAATTAAGAGGTAGATAACCATAATCAAGGCTGAGAATATAAACCCTGGCTCCATATTCCAACATATCATTCCAAGCTAACAAATTTACCGTCATAAAGCAAGATTAAGAGTTTCTAACTAAACTTTAACAAGATTAAATGCAAGAAAAGGATAGAAAACCATAATAACTCACCAAAGCTGCTAGAAAGAGAGAACCACAACCTTTCCCTCCAAAGTGTCACCACACAAAGCCTCTTAGGTACTAAAGGAAAGGTTTAATCGGTTTTCTTTTTGGATTTTCACTCAAATTAAGCTAAAAATCAAGATGGAAATTGAATGGTTTCTTCGCTCTTTTCTCTCTCACTCTCACGGCTGGAATGTTCAGAAATGGTGGCTGAAATGAAGCTTGAAGAAGGTTAAGATGATAGGAATTCATTTGGGTTAAAATTGGACAAGTGTCACCTTGTTCTTTTTCTTGATTTTCTGGTCAAGAATTTCGGCCCTTTGAAGAAGATATTTAGGGCCAATTTTACTGAAATAAAAGTGAGAAGATTAAGGTCATAAAGTAGTGTTCAAGTGGTGCACTCATTCGGTAACAAACGGTACCTGTCGGTTCAATCCATTTTTCCTTATTTCGCGCGTACTAGGGTTTTCACTTATAATTCACTAACTTGTTATTATCACTTCTAATCACACACTTAATATCATCTAAAACTCACTCTTAATCACCAAATTTGATCCACTCTCTGTACCGGATAGTCACACTATGGATAGGCGTAAAAATCTTAGTTTACCCTAACGATGAACGCAAAAGGGAAAACTCTTAATTTTATTCTTTATTCTAAACATTGGAGATGTAAATGAGTAGTATAGCTATTATAAGGGAATAAATGCCAAATAAAAAGTAATTTTAAGAAAATATGAGGGATTTTACAATTCTAGTGATTATAATTAGGGTTTTGATTCAAAATGAGAGATTTAAGAAAACCGGTTTGTCACAAGTAAATTAGGATTTTTGTTTAGACTTTAGGGTTTCTAGAATTTAGGGTTTTCTCTCTTTTTTTTAAACAAAACAATGTCTTAAATAATGAAATCGTAATATCCTCTTGGAGACTAACAACAATAGTATCCTAAAAGTTAGGGTATCACAGCAAAACTATCCAACCCATGACTTGGAGCTTGCCGCTGTTGTGTTTGCTTTGAAAAAATGGCGACATTATCTATACGGTGTGACTTTCGAGGTATATACGGATCACAAGAGCCTTAAGTATCTGTTTTCTCAGAAGGAGCTAAATCTAAGACAACGTCAGTGGGTGGAGTTCTTAGAGGATTATAACTGCACGATTAACTATCATCCCGGAAAGGCCAACGTTGTAGCAGATGCTTTAAGTCAAAAGGCTCACCTAGCAAGTTCCATGGTGAGAGAGTGGAGCTTGTTAGAAGATGTATGTGAGTGAAAACCTCGTCTGGAACCGAAGAAGGTGATTTTTGAAAATATTGAGGTAAAGTCGACACTGTTAGATCGAATTAAAGAGGGCCAAGTAAAGGACCCAATGGTGCAAAAGTGGGTGAAAAAGGTGAAGAAAGAGGAGTTGCCTAACTTTAACCTAGGTTCTGATGAAATCTTAAAGTTTCGAAATCGTGTCGTTATACCTAGGGATGAGGAGTTAAAGAGGGAGGTCTTAGAGGAATCTCACCGCTCTAGGTATACGGTGCACCCAGGGAGCAATAAGATGTACCAAAATCTCAAAAGTCTCTATTGGTGGGAGAATATGAAGGCGGAAGTTGTCCAGTTTGTACAAAGGTGTCTTACGTGCCAACAAGTGAAAACTGAGCATAAAAAATCGTCAGGTCTGTTACAGCCTTTAGAGATCCCTGAACGGAAATGGGAGCACATAACGATGGCTTTTGTATCAGGGTTGCCACGAACACAAAAGGGGCATGATGCGATTTGGGTAATAGTGGATCGATTAACTAAGACCGCACATTTCCTGCCAGTAAATATGAAATATTCTTTGAAGAAACTTGCCAAACTTTATATGGATGAAGTTGTGAGACTACATGGGGTACCAGTGAGCATTGTATCCGATAGAGACCCTAGGTTTGTATCCCGATTTTGGCAGAAATTGCAAGAGGCTCTAGGAACTAAGTTGAATTATAGTACAGCATATTACCCGCAAACTGATGGACAATCTGAGAGAACCATTCAAACTCTTGAGGATATGCTGAAAGCCTATTTTGTGGACTTTGGAGGAAGTTGGAGTCGATACTTAACCTTGGTTGAATTTGCATATAACAATAGTTATCATTCCTCTATTCAAATGGCCCCATATGAAGCCTTGTATGGACGACGATGTCGATCCCCAATCCATTGGGATGAAGTAGGAGAGAGAAAGATTATAGATCCGGCTACAATATCATGGGTTGAGGAAGCCTACGAACGAGTAAAGGTGATCCGCCAAAGACTTCAAACAACCCAAAGCTGACAGAAAAGTTATGTGTGACAGCCCCACCTCCCCCTAAGGCGAACCAGAGGGTTCGGCGGGCCGCCTGCCCAGCTCTCGCCGGGACTCAGTCGTTCACTACAATCCTCAAATGAATTACAAGAATAAACCTCAAATATTACAATATAAATCTCCAATATACATCAAATTCTCCAAAAATTACATGTCATAAGCGAAGCGGAAACAATTCCCAACTATACATAAAATGATTCAAAATCCAAACTGTACAAGATATAGGCCATCCAGACATGTGAATAAGCACAACAAGTCCTTCCTTCGCTTTGAGCCCTGTGGAGGGGAATAAAATATTTTTGGGGTGAGCTAGAAGCTCAGCGAGTAACCAGTAAAATCATTAAACAAATATATTTCACAATGTTGCATTTCGATCATTTCGATGATGTCATGATTCAGAGATCAAATGTTCGTTTAGTGCTCTCGTGAGCCAGGGAAATCATAGCACTTGAACACCCAACGCTCAAATAGATCATTTAACATTAACATTAACATTAAGAGGGAGCCCCTTCTTGAGCTCTAGATAAACATGAACATGAACCATAAACAGAGTGGAGACGTTGGTGTCCAGCACAAGACTTTTCCAGAACTCATTGAAGCCAAATCATGTCATGAACTCACATGCAAGCACGCATGATATGCAATCGAGTACATAATGCAAAAAAACATTTCACAAGTACTTTGGCAATAGTTTAGGGTCACTCACCTCCATGGCTCAGAAATCATCCATCATATTGCATTACTTCACTCAAGTCCAAGCCCTAAAGCACAAACGCAAAGCAATCAAGCCCATTCAAAATTCGGACAGCATTTCCCCTGAATTTGCTAACTTTTCCAGCCATCATGGCTTCATTATTTCCTCATTCCAACCCAAGGGTACACACACAACAAAAGTTCATCCAATAGCCATTGAGCAAGCTCCAAGTAGCTAGTACAAGTCAAGCTAGGGAAAAGTCCGGAAATGAAAGTTAAGCTCAAAACCAGAAAAACAGTTTTGACGTCATTTTGCGGTAATGGTACCAAAGGCACTACGATTGTCGGATGAAGGTGCAAGACCCACCGTTTCGAAGCTAAGAGACAGGGCTACAATATTACAGAAGGTCACTCAACCCAGTTTCGAGTGTAACCAGTTCAAAAATGCAAGATGCACTTTTAAGGGAGGAGAGTGGTATAAGATGCACTTTTATGGATTATATCTTGATTTTGGTTGAATTGGTGAAGTTTTATAATTATTGGGGATTTTTCTGTTTTCATATGGATATGATTATGGGGTCATGTATAATGATTGGAAATGATGTATAATGACTCTAGAAGGTGGAAAAAGTGGACAATTGCAATCAATTTCTGGTTTGGAAGAAATTTCAGAAAACTAGGGTTCTTGAAGGAGCATTCTGTCCGAATTTTTAGGTCCTAGATATAGGCCGAATTGGCCTTTTCTCAAAACATGAAAGTTGTAGGTATTGATGTTTTAAGGGTGCCTGTAAAATTTCAGGTCAATTGGAGTAGCGTCGAATGAGATAAGCCGAATTTACTATTGCTGTTCTGGTTTTACCCGAATGTAAGAATTGCGCCTGTAATTGGTTGTTTTGGCTGGAATTGCTTCCGAATTGGTTGTTGAGACCTTCTGATGAAATTTATCCCTGTTTCTTAGCTTTCAGCTGGTTTTGGAATTTCTAGATTTGGACTTGGATAGCCTGTTTTATGAAGTTTCCGTTAGAATGCGTTTTGTGAATCTGTTTTTGTGATTCTGGTATAGTATCTTGCATTTTTGAACTGGTTACACTCGAAACTGGGTTGAGTGACCTTCTGTAATATTGTAGCCCTGTCTCTTAGCTTCGAAACGGTGGGTCTTGCACCTTCATCCGACAATCGTAGTGCCTTTGGTACCATTACCGCAAAATGACGTCAAAACTGTTTTTCTGGTTTTGAGCTTAACTTTCATTTCCGGACTTTTCCCTAGCTTGACTTGTACTAGCTACTTGGAGCTTGCTCAATGGCTATTGGATGAACTTTTGTTGTGTGTGTACCCTTGGGTTGGAATGAGGAAATAATGAAGCCATGATGGCTGGAAAAGTTAGCAAATTCAGGGGAAATGCTGTCCGAATTTTGAATGGGCTTGATTGCTTTGCGTTTGTGCTTTAGGGCTTGGACTTGAGTGAAGTAATGCAATATGATGGATGATTTCTGAGCCATGGAGGTGAGTGACCCTAAACTATTGCCAAAGTACTTGTGAAATGTTTTTTTGCATTATGTACTCGATTGCATATCATGCGTGCTTGCATGTGAGTTCATGACATGATTTGGCTTCAATGAGTTCTGGAAAAGTCTTGTGCTGGACACCAACGTCTCCACTCTGTTTATGGTTCATGTTCATGTTTATCTAGAGCTCAAGAAGGGGCTCCCTCTTAATGTTAATGTTAATGTTAAATGATCTATTTGAGCGTTGGGTGTTCAAGTGCTATGATTTCCCTGGCTCACGAGAGCACTAAACGAACATTTGATCTCTGAATCATGACATCATCGAAATGATCGAAATGCAACATTGTGAAATATATTTGTTTAATGATTTTACCGGTTACTCGCTGAGCTTCTAGCTCACCCCAAAAATATTTTATTCCCCTCCACATGACTCAAAGCGAAGGAAGGACATGTTGTGCTTATTCACATGTCTGGATGGCCTATATCTTGAACAGTTTGGATTTGGGAATCATTTTATGTATAGTTGGGAATTGTTTCCGCTTCGCTTATGACATGTAATTTTTTTGGAGAATTTGATGTAATATTTGAGTTTTATCTTGTAATCTGTTTGAGGAATGTAGTGAACGACTGAGTCCCGGCGAGAGCTGGGCAGGCGGCCCGCCGAACCCTCTGGTTCGCCTTAGGGGGAGGTGGGGCTGTCACAGTTGGTATCAGAGCCATATGCCGACGGTTGGGACTCTACGTCCTTTTACTGGAAAAGCCCCGAGCCTCTCGTTCGTGAAGAGTCACGAAGAGAAACTCTCCGTAGGGGATGCCCGCGTGCGGGTGGCAAGCTGATAGGTACCCTGTAATGTGACCCTGAGAACTGTCACATTATGCTGATCATCGGAGAAAGGATTTGGAGTTCGAAATAGGGGATAAGGTGTTTCTTCGAATTACCCTATTGAAAGGAAATATTAGAGCAGGAAAAGGGAAAAAGTTGCAACCACGATACATAGGACCTTTCAATATACTCCAACGAATAGGGAAGGTGGCTTATCGACTTGAGTTACCAGCTAGCTTGTCTCGGATCCATGACATTTTCCATGTTTCTTTACTTAAGAAATACCACCCGGATTCGACTCACATTTTGCCACCCGAAGATGTTAAACTCGACGAGTCTTTAACTTATGAAAAATGACCCATTCAAATATTGGATCGGAAGGTGAAGAACCTGAGAAACAAGCAGATTCCTTTAGTAAAGGTTCTATGGAAGCATCACGAAGTGGAAGAAGCAACCTGGGAGCTAGAAAAAGACATGCAAGAGAAATATCCCGACCTGTTCATGACGAAAGGTATGAATTTCGAGGTCGAAATTCTTTTAAGGGGGAGAGAGTGTGAGGACTTGCAAATTTCTTATATTTTTCTCAAAAATGCCCTTTTATTTGGAAAATTATTCATTTATTATAACCCTACTACCCAATCATCCCACAATAAGTGCAAATGAAGCTAGAAAATAGGGTTTCACTTTTCGTTTTCAAGTTGGAGCAAGTTAGGGTTTTCACGTATATCCGTAGTGTAATTATCCGGTACAAAGCGATGAGCAAATTTGGTGCTTAAGAGTGACTTTTAGGTGAGAAATAATACGTTATTAGAAGCAATGATAAAAAGTTAGTGAATACAAAGTAAAAACCCTAGTACGTGTGATTTAAGGAAAAAACGGTGCGAAACCAACGTGTACCATGCACTACCGATTGAACACCCCACTTGACTACCATTTCCTTACCAGCACATAACCTTGATATTGGTGAAAAATTCCCCCCCATAGCTATCCTCTTGGCCGAAATATTGGACTCAAAATGCAAGGAAAGAAAAAAAAAATTTCGATGGTTTTGGTAGTGCCAAGTGTTGGCAATTTGTGGCTTTGACTAAACTTAATTTTCTTACCTTCTTATCTTGCAAATTAGCTCATTCTTCCTTATTTTTTTTTCTGGTTTGGCCGAGGCAAGAGAGAGAGAAAGAGAGAGCAAGAGAAACAACCTTCTTTCATCTTGATTTGCACCATTTGAGTGAAGGAAACAAGATTCTAAACCGATTAACTTGTGAGTTGTGAACTTGGTAAGCTAAGGGAACCAAAAATTTCAAGAGGAGGTGAAGTATTACTCTTGCAAGCCCTTTGGTTGAGGTATAAGGTCTGACCCATGGCTTTGGTTCTTTTATTTTTGTTTAAGATCTTATATAACTCATGTTTTGGTTAGATTAGTAGCTATACAAGTTATTGTGATGATTTTGGGGTGATGTATATAAGTTAGGGCTTGACTGATTTCCTTCTTATACTTGTTGTAGGAGTGGTATATGATGTATATAGGCTTGTATAAGAGGTTGTGGTAGTGATTGAATCAAGAAAATGAAGAGATTGCCCTTGAAATCCCAAAATTCCAGATTTCGGGAAAATTTGACTTTAGTTTTGTCTGGTTCTAGTTCATGATGTTAGAGGCAGAATTAGACTTAGCATAAAACATGAAAGTTGTATAGAAAATTTCAGCACAATCAGAGCAACGTAGCCTGTGAAAAGACCAAAATAACCTCACTGCCCTAGGATGCATCCAGTGATCCGTTTTAGACAGTTCATCTAGTTGACCGTGTCTATTCACTATGATCCGTGCTGATTTAGCCATTTGTCAAAACATGAAAGTTTTAGTACTCTGCCTTATCTTTTCAACGCCTCCAAGAACCCCTTAAACGGACTTTGGTAGCCTGAGATATGGCCATTTAAATGTAGTATGGTTAACTAGCCGGTTAGTTGGAAGTTGGTTCTGTGAATTGGGAATTTTATTGGGTTACACTGGAAATTTGACTAAGTGATCTTCATGAAAGTTGTAGGCCCTCATCTTAGCTTCGAAATGGTATAAGTTGCACCCCAATCCGATAAGCGTAGCTTAGGTTGTGTCCGTTACGTAAAACTCTATCAAATCTGTCTCTTGTTAAACTTTATTTCCGCACTTGCTGTTAGCTTGATTTTGTTCTTGTATTGTCTTGAGTCTATCGAATGGCTAGTGTGATGAATTTATATTGTGTATAACTTTGGGATTGGCTGAGAAAAATAATGAAGCCCAAAATGGCTGAAAAATTAGGTAAATACAAAGGGCATGCTGCCCAAATTTACGCTCGAGGACTAGAGAAATATACTTGTGACTTGGGTAAAGTTGATCAATAAATGTCACCTGAACCATCTAGGACATTTGCTACTTTGTTTATCGTGGGTTATACGTTAGAACCTAGCCGAACTTGTACCCATAGGAAAAGCGGTAATAATCACTATAAATCCGTTTTCCTTACACTTTCGACTCAAAAGTTATTTCCAAGTATACATGTTACAAAATTTTTCAGTTTGAAAAGCGAGCAACTGTTTCACGACTATTCTCCAAGTGAATTTCAATTTCTTGATTCTTATTGAATGAAACGTCTAAGTTTCGAACTTTAGTCAACTTTCAAAGTTCTTAAATCACGTTTTATCGCAGATTTGGACTCCAAACTCGGGGTACCACCCAGACGCGAACACTAGAAGCACTACTTTGGTGAGTGCTTCCAAATATCTGATTGAATTTGATATTTGTGATTTACATTTGACCAATGTGATTGCATGATATATAAGTGATTTGATCGGGCAAGGGTGTACTTTATCGCACTTGTCCTAACGAGAATTGTTCTTGTTTATCACTTTCACTTGACTTGCTCTACATGCATATGAATTGTATCTTGTCTGGAATTCCAAAAACCCTGTGGGTAGTTAATCGAGTCGAGCCGGCAAGGGCCTTGGAGATTAGATAACAAACCCTGGGTAACTAGTAATGTCGAGTGGAGTGTTATCTTCTCGACTAATCGGTATACTCGAGTATTACCACCCGTGTTTCGTGTGGCGTGCGGGCCCGGAAAAGGGGGTTGGTCGGTGAATGGAGACTGGCGTGAAGTGGGGTTTTCTTTTTGGACTAGTTATTACTTGAAAGTTGACGGAGTGTCAACTACCAATCGATCAAGCTGGAATGGAGCCGAGACATGAGCCACTGTATCCTTACATGTGAATATGAGTCATATATTCTTGACTACCTGAAGTACTATCTCTTTGATTGGACTTGTTTGCTCGCTATTTTACTATTACACTGTTATTACTTTGTTTGATGGCCAATTTGATATTTGGAGCTTCACTGAACTTTGGCTCACTCCGTTAGTTTTATTTTCTTTACAGGGGTACGAACGAGGCGTGAGACGTGTAAAGACTAGCGTAGTTTAGTTGTTTTGACTTTTGACTTGTATTCGCGCTATTACCTGAATAGAATGTTTTGTATCTGGATTGTGTACACTTTGAACCAGTTTGGATATATTGAGGTGTTGTATCTTGATTGTGCATCAATGTAAATTATAAACTTGAATTATGATGTTATTTATGGTCCACGGATGTATGCACGTGATACGAGTGAGTGAGTCCTGGCGAGAATTTGGCAGGCGGTCTGTCGAACCCTTTGGTACGCCTTAGGGGAAGGTGGGGTCGTCACAATTCAATACAAAGTTATGAATTCAGCATTCAGGACAGGAGCCTTAAAGACATTACAAAAAGGAGAAACAGTCCTATTCCAAACAGATTTGGCCAGATCTAGGATTACAGTCCCAAGATCTATCACCTGGAACCAGATCTCACTACCAGAAAGCTGGGTTCTTCCTGAAGTAGCTCCAGCAGATCCAATACAAAATACATCTGTTTCAAGCATTCAACAATTTGCTTCTGGAGCTGTTCAAATCAAATTCAATAGATCCATGAGTTTCAGGGCATCATCTTCATCAACAACTGGTATAGATATGCCTAGATACTCAACTGGAAGAAGGTCAGTTTCAGACAGACCACTGAATCCTTCCATTTCAACTAGACTACAAGATCTAGATCTTTCTTCTAAGATTCCACAGGCAAGGTATGCATCCAGCAGACCTACTCCTTTAGAGGCCCAAGATGAATCCTCTGATGATACGGAGCAAGAAGGACTTCCTAGATCTCCTACATATTCTTCAATAACAGAGAATCGTCCTCAACTTGATGAGTTAAGGGTGATTTCTTTGGATAAACAAAATATCAGGACAAAATTTTATGCTGACAACAATTATTCAAAAAGAATGTGGTTCTTTGACAAATACAAGGGACAACATCGACAAAAAATACAAGAAGAATTCTATGGGTTTCTCAGAAGAACAAAATAACATATTCAGTTCTTCGACTAGTTTGAAGTATATTCACAAAGAAAAGGGATTGATTATCCTTTTTCGCAAACAACAAATGTGGTAACAAGGTGCCAAACAGCTGAAGTAGAAATCCAAGCACAACTTCCACCATCCAAGTCAATCACCTTCACATACAAGTCAACGGAAATTAATGCCAAACTATTCAAGCTCAAAAATATCCAGGATGAAGGAGCAATTAATAGCAAGGACATCCAGGAAATTTATGAGCAAAACAACTACACCAACAAGTATCTCCAAACACTTGGAGAATATCTTTTAACCCGACCTATTCCCAAAAATCCTTCTATAACCACTTCTTCATCAAACCCAATTTTCAAGCCTAATGAAATACCAACTAAATTTCAGAAAGAACTTCAAAACAAACCCTCAACCCAGTTAGAAAAATGAATAACCAACATAGAACAATCCTTTTCTACCCCACCATCCAAACAAGGGTCAAATAACCAAGGTTCTGCAAGTGTTAGTCAAACAGCTTGCACTATTACCAAAGGAGAACCTCAAGAGCCTTTGACCTTAAACAAATTACATCAGCCTTCTTCTCCAAACCAGATTACCAACTGAAAAAACCCACAAAAACTATACTATTCCAGAGCTACTTATCCAGATATTCTTCTCGAAAAAAAACCCAATATCTTGCAAAATTCATATAATACCAACAACATATATGAATGGAGTATAGATGGGATTTCTGAATATAACATTCTCACAATCCTTCAACAAATGACGATGGTGGCAACAGCCTACAGGACATCACATGGCTGCACTGACCAATTAGCTGCTCATATCCTAATAACAGGATTTACTGGGCAATTAAAAAGTTAGTGGGATGAACACCTCACTACAGAAGACAAAGACAACATTCTCAATGCCGTCAAGGTGGATACTAATGGGAGCCAATTCTTCGAGATGGAGACACTATCTCAGATGCGGTAGCGACTTTAATATTCACTATTGCAAAGACATTCGTAGGTGATCCAGGGATATTCAGGGAAAAATCATCGGAGTTGCTAAACAATCTCAAATGTAAAAGCCTCTCAGACTTTCGATGGTATAAGGATACATTCCTAACCAGGATATATTCCAGAACAGATGGCAATAAGGCCTATTGGAAAGAAAAATTCTTTGATGGTCTTCCAAAATCTTTACGAGACCTTGTTCGAGAAGAACTAAGGACTCAATACAATGAAACTGTACCATGGGAAGAAATAACCTATGGTCAGTTAACCAGTCACATTTAACAAGTTGCACTCAAAGTGTGCAGGCAAGACAAGATGCTCAGACAACTAGCAAAGGATCGGGCCCAAAGGAGAAAAGACCTTGGATCCTTTTGTGAACAGTTTGGGTTGCCCAGTTGTTACAAAAAACCACACAAACGGCCCAAACCCACAAAACATCTTGAAAAACTACCCATACACAAAAAGAAATATCAACCCAAACAACCTTTACCCATATAGTCTCCTCAAACTCCAAACTCTTCTCCAGTTTGCTACAAATGCCATAAACCTGGGCATATAGCTCGTTACTGTAAACTCAAGCAAAGGATTAGTACCTTGGATTTAGATGACCAGGTCAAAATTCAAATTTCAAACCTTCTAATCGATTCAGAAACTGATTTTGAAAGAGAAGAAGAAGATTATCTCAACCATTTGGAAGATGATATTTCAGCATCTTCTTCCTCACAATCCACCAGTGATAAAGAAGAAGGAGGTCACACCATCAATGTTTTGACAAAAGATCAAAACCTTCTTCTTGACATCATTGAAGATACTCCTGAAATAGAGAAGAGACAACTCTATTTAGACAAATTCAAAGAATCCTTGAATCAAGCCACAAATTCTTCAAATCCTTTAGCCAGAGATCCTAGAATTCTCAAAACCTACAATCTCACAAAAATTCTTGATAGGTTTCCCTCCAAACCTATAAAACCTTTAACTCTTCAACACCTCCAAACAGAGATTGATCTAATTAAGGAAGAAATTAGGTCAATCAAAGCCAAACAAGACCTTGACAACCTTGTTCTTCAAAACCAAACCCCAAAAGAACCTATCAACCAAGAAGATTCTGAATTCCTAGAACAACTCTCTAAGAAACCAAAGGAAGACAAGGATTATTTGGTCCAGATTCGATTACTAATTAGCAATAATTATGTAATCGAAATTGAAGCTCTATTTGATACTGGGACAGACCAAAATTGTATTCTTGAAAGCCTTATTCCGCCTCAATTCTTTGAACAAAATAATGAAATTCTTAGAGGAGCTGATGGATCTAAACTTGAAATTAATTTCAAGTTAACTAATGTCCAAATCCAGTTTTCCTCCTTATCTATTCCAAATTCCTTTTTCCTAGCCAAAAAATTATCCAACAATGTTATTCTTGGAATGCCTTTCATTCATAAACTTGTTCCTTACCTTACCACAAACGAGGGCATAATACCCCAACTTCTTGATCCAAATGCCCTCCTATCTTTTTCTAAAAAACTAACAAATTCTTCTGTTTTGCAAGAAAAATGACAAACTTAGCATCAATCAACGAATGGATACCTTCTTATCTTTCCAATAATTCTCTTGCAAAAGAATATTATTCTCACAAACAACAATGCAGAGAAGATAGGATCAGATTCTTCAATGTTGAATTTTACAACCTTGAGACTGGACAAAGCATCCCTCCATATCTTCGATATCAACACAATAATATCGTAGAAAGACCAACAAACTATACAATCCGCAGCCTGAAGGATCAAAGTTTCATGAAGCGAAGAAAAATTCAGAGACTAATCCTTCATAAACTATGGATCAAATGTGAGGACTTGCAAATTCCTTATATATTTCTTGAAAATTTCCTTTTATTTGAAAATTATTTGGAAAATACTATTCTATACCATCTTACTACTCAATCACCCTAGAAAAAGTGCCAATGATCATAGGAAATTAGGGTTTTCCTTTCCGATTTCAATTCGAAGTGAAATAGGATTTTTCGTGTACCTATAATGTAATTATCCGGTATGGAGTAAGGATCAAATTTGGTGCTTAAGAGTGAATTTAGGGTGAGAAATAATATGTGATTAGAAGCTATGATATAAAGTTAGTGAACAGGAAGTAAAAACCCTAGTACGCGTAATTTAAGGAAAACGGTTAGAACTGACGTGTACCGTTTGTTACCGAGTGAGTGCACCGATTAAACCCTACTTTATTTCTTTAATCTCCTCATTCTATTTTGACTAATTAACCCTCAAAATATCTTATACATGAGTCACCATGGTGGGCCAAAGGAAGAAGGAAGAAAACTCTAGAAAGGACACATGTCAAGCCCTTATTGGAAGGAGCTTTGACTAATTTGTATCAACCATCATAAAACAAGAATTTAACCAAATCTTCTCCATTTCTTCACCACCTTGGCAGAAAATAGAGAGAGAAAAAGGGGAGAGAAACTTCATCTTCATCAACTAAATTTCTTGCCTAATCTTAAACTCCAACCATAAATCTTGGGAATCACTTCATCAAAACTACTCTTTAGGGAAGATTAGAGCTTTGTATGGCAAGATTTTGAAGGAAAGGTTGTGGTCTTCTCCTACAAGCATCCTAGGAAGGTATCTTGGCTTTTCACCCATTTCTTTTTCCCAATTTTGGTTAAATATGGCTAGAAGCTTTTAATTTTGAGTTACAACGTTTAATTAGTGAATTTTGTTGGAGTTGGGGGGATGATTAGCTAGGGTTTCATTTTCAGCTTTGATTATGATCATATATCCTTTAATTGATGTTATGAAGTTGCTAGTTGCAGGGTTTGATGATTTAAACCTAACAAACATGAAATTCTAGCAACAAAGTTCTAATTCCAGGTTTAAATTCTCACAAAACACCATTCTGCCTGTTTTTGTTTCATCATGATAGAGGCCAAATTAGACTTCACATAAAACATCAAAGTTGTATAAAATGATGATTTATAGGTGCCTGCAAAATTTCAACTCAATCGGAGCAACGTAGCCTATAAAAAGACTGAAATACCCCTGCTGCCCTGTTTCTGTCCGAAAATGAAAATGAGCCTCTGTAAGTGGTTAGTTTGACCAGGAATATTACCGAATTGGTTGATGATACCTTCTTAAGAATTATATCCTTATATCTTAGCTTTCAAATGGATTTGGAATTACCTGAATTGGAGTTGTGTGTGCTGAGATATGAGTGAATAAAGCAGGACTGCTAGTTGATTTCCGCAGTGAATTTCGAACTGGAAAATCTGGAGTTGTTTTGGTAAATTTGACCTAGTTAGGGTGAGAACTGGACTAAGTAGTCTTCATCAAAATTGTAGCCCTCTATCTTAGATTTGAAACGGTATAAATTTGAAACTGGACTAATGTATGTGTTATTATCGCTTTCCATTGTAAATGTTTCCTGAATTATTGATTATCGATGGTTAATGTATTGGCTTTGTTGTTGAATATGTGTTCGGAACCTCACTGAGCTTTTAGCTCACCCCTTTAGTTTTGTTTTCCTTAACAGGGGGATGCGAGCAAGGACGAGAGCCCAGTTTAGGTTAGCCTAGTCTAGTTTTGTGTTTTGTAATGGTTCTCGTCCTAGTGCTTGGCACGGACTGGATGTATGACGAATTGAGAACCTTTGTATATTTGATATTTGTACTTCCTTTTGAGATAGAAATGTATATAAGTTTCGCTTTAAGTTTTGGATTGTTATTTCATTTGATCTTGTGGTTTTATTTCGGATTTGATTGAGGTTCGACCGAGTCCCGGCGAGAGCTGGGCAGGCGGTCCGCCGAACCCTCTGGTTCGCCTTAGGGGGAGGTGGGGCTGTCACAGGTGGTATCAGAGCCTGTTTCGCGTGGTCTCTGGGCGGAGTGAACCTGGACTGAGTGGTGAATAGGTATGAAGGACTAAGTGCTCGTTCGAGCATAAGCTATGAACCCTGAAGTGTTATAGGTCTTAAATCTTTCTCATGGTATCTAAGGATCATAGATAGGTATGTAGGGTAGGAATTTCGATTTGTAGATGGTTTACTCTTGGGACTGGCCAGCTCGAGAGGTGAATTATCTTATTTCGGATTCTTGTGCCTGAGTACTGTCGCGCCCCACTTTTTGAAGGTGTGAAAGTAGTGTGTATGTGAACGTGTGTGAAGATGAAAATAAAAGGCCGTGGGATTATGAAATGCGACGTTTTGGCCAAATAAAGTTCAAAAAAGGGTTTTTGAATGGAAATGGAGTCGCCACTTGGTATAGAGTTAGGGTGTACCAAGTCACCCAAAAAGTGATTTTTTGGAAAGAAAAGTAAACAAACCCTTTTTAAAGAACTTTTAGGTCTACGTAACCAAAGAAAGGGATCGGGGGTCACATTTGATAAGGGAGAAGGCAAAGGCAAAGCCTAAGGCACTCCCTTACCCTAGCCAAAGCTAGTTGCGTGACTTAGCCCCACTTTTCCTAATTCTTCTACCCAAAATATGTGTTGCATGTTGGATGTGACTAATGGATATGGAAAAAATGCAATCCTAAATCTAAAATGTCTCTTATGAGGCTTTTTGGTCCCAATCACATGAGTTGTGATGGCCAATAAGGAAAACTCTCATAGAGGTCACGGGTAATGCAAATGAAGACCCAAACATGAATGCAAGTGTGAAAATGTAAGAGGAATGCAAAATAAAATAAAATAAAAATAGAAATACAAATGTAAGTGCAAGTGTGCAAATGTAATAAAAGTGCATGTGTGCAAATTTAATAAAAGTGCATGTGTGCAAATGTAAGAAAAGTGCATGTGTGCCAATTGAGAAAATAAAGGTGTTTGTGTGCAAGTGGATGAAAATATGGTATAATAGTAGTGAATGCATCTAAGTGCGATTGGGTGCAATTTGTGAGGTAGAAAATAAATAAGTGATAGGGAAAGAAGAGAAATGTGTGATCATGGCATGTGGAGTGAGAAAAAAATATAAGTAGTGAGAAAATGTGGATAAAGAAAGTGAGGAAGTGATATGATAAAAATGAGAGTGTATGAACCTAGAGGAATGCATCAAGTCGGGTACGGGAATGACTCCTAACTTTGCGATTTTAATTTTCCCTTTGATTAGAAGGAAGAACTAGCGTGCTAAGGCTATTTTATAGCCACACTCGCTCGTTCCCCTTACCGAAAGGGGACTCTCAAGCAAATGTACCCTATAACTAGCATGAAGATGAAAAAACCTAAAATGAAGGGGAAAGGATTGGAGGAGCATGCCAAATGCTAGAAAACTAAGAAAAATGTATGAAATGTAGTGAAACATGCAAGTATGTACTAACGAGAGGGGACGGCCTATTGGGTCTAGCATTGGACTAGCCCTTTCCTAAAATTCTCTCACAAGCATGGGACTTGTGAGAGGCCAAGGGGACAGACCATGACCAGCGTTGGACTAGCCACGGTGACGTCACGCATTCATCACAAACCAAATAAATCATGTAAAGGCTAATAAAGCAAACAAACACATAAATCACATATTGCACGTAACACATAAGCATGGTATCTAGATGCAAGACCCTAAGAAAGCAAGTAACATGTAGCACACAAGCATGCAAATCACACTAATGCACCTATTACATTGGCTAACTAAAACAAATGGGGAAGGGGAAAAGTGAATAAAAATGCTCTCCAAGCCCTATCTATTACAAGCCAAGAGGTGTACACATACCCCATAAGTAAATAAAGGAATGACTTAATAAAAGCAAAAGTAAGTGAAATAAATAAAATGAATTAAGGAAAAGCAAGGAAAGCAAAGTAGACATGCAATTCTCACTTAGCACGTTGGATCACATAGGGGAGAGACAAAAAAGATAAAAGAAGTTCTACCTCCCTTGAGTTGATGCCCTAAATGGAGTGAAATCACTTATTTATCCTCCAAAACAAAAGAAGAGGTCAAGGTACCAATTTATTTGGGAAAATTAAAGAGAATAGGTAAACACAAGCTCACTTGGACACAAAGTTCTTAAACTCATGCATTAAGTGCAATCTAAACAAAGCATGATAATTAATTGAAGCAAACAAGCAATGAAGTTGTAAAATTAAAAGCTACCAAGGACCAAATTGAGAAAATCATTCAATTGATTGGGTCATAATAGAACAAAGGAGGACTTGGGGGGCCAAAGGGAATTTTTAGAAATTATTTCATGCAATCTTCATGCAAGCTACGTAGACACAAAGCTTCTGCAACTACTTTCTATTAAGCTTCAATCAACCGAGAATGAAAACTGCTGCACTTTGCTTTCAAACTAACTCAGATTTTCCGATTCAAATACACAACTTTGATTAGATATTTTCCAACCCAACATCACAACTTTAGATTAAGCAACAAACTACATAGCCACCACAATCTAAACAAGCAAAATCTTAGAAAAACATCATGCGAAATTCTGGACAAAACATTCATACAAATGACTCAAACGCATCCCCACTCATTCAAACACAAAACGCGAGAACTTGAAACACAAGTAGGGGAAGATCTAACAGGCCTTCGAACTCAAACAAATGCAACAAAATGATCTGGAAAGCATGTTAACTTTGAAGAACAAGAGTTTCTGCAGCTTTCTCATGCGAACAGAAATATGATCATGCGAAGTGATGGGAATGAAGCTTATTGATTTATCCATCAAACCCCAATGTTATAGCTTCATCCCATTGCCATTAACATCACCCAAAACAATCATCTATCCCTAAAAGAACTAATCACAGCAGCTAGACATAAAATGCAGCAAAGTGACTCTATGGCTGCAACGAATGGGCTTGCCATATTGCAGCCTGCTGTGACACCGCATCTTGCTGCTTTAAATTGCAGCAAGCATATACACAGCATCACTAACACATAGCAAACAGACCCAAATGAAGCTCAAGCCAAACAGAACCTCAATCACACAAAAAAAACAGTTTTGTCTAATCGCTGCATCAAACCAGCAGCCTCGAGCTTGTTGCTTGTTGCAGCAGATTTTCGTGCACAACCCCCAGCCGAATCATGCAGTCGATGCTTTTTACTTCAAAAATCATGCCCAAGATATATAGAACAGGAGGAAAAGAAAATAAAGGCAAGAGAGACAGCAAGGAGTAAACATGGTAAGGCTATGGAACAAACTCAATAAACCAGCGGCAAAAAGGTTTGACAACTCATGCATCTTCTTAGCAGAAACCTGGTTTCCTACACTGCAATTACTGGGTTTCATGCCAAAAATCCAAACAAGTACCAAATTTCCAACCCAAGACAACAATCAAGATTGAATCTTGTAGTTTGTAATCCCAAGAATTCTCAGGCCCAACTTGTACACACAGAGATGGACCAAAGGTGCAACCTTTAGTTCATTGGATTACATGTATAGAAAAAAATCTATTCATGGATTCTCGATTGCATTTCTTTGGTTCAGATTCACTTTAAATGAACAAAGGGGGGCGC
The DNA here is from genome assembly GCF_003713205.1 of Coffea eugenioides. NCBI lineage: Eukaryota > Viridiplantae > Streptophyta > Magnoliopsida > Gentianales > Rubiaceae > Coffea > Coffea eugenioides. The sequence goes on from NC_040039.1 coordinate 17,877,505, forward strand.
TACCAGGTTTATCAACAACACCACAACATCAACAAGCAGATTCACAATCATCGCTATCAAGCATTGACAAACACAGAAACTCTAAAGAAAAACATCTTAGTGCATACGGGACTCAAAACTCTATAAAAGCTGTATTGAACCAAGAGGTTACAATCACCTGATAATGATTTTGACGAGGCTGAGGCCAAAGGAGATGAGCCGGAGTCGACTTCTATGGAATTTCTGGAAAAGAAGCCTCCTGGTTTCTTCCTTGCTTCGGTCCTCCTCCTGTAACTTATCTTGCTTCCACGAAACCCTCTCTCTCTGTTTCACTCTCGGTTCTCTCTTTCTTAGCCGCTATCTCCTCTCTCTCGGTCCCCAGATTTTTCCTTTCTCCCAGCTCTCCCCGATGAAATCCCGTAGCTTTCTGCTTTTCCTCCGCCGTCCACCAAAAACCCTCGTAGCCTTTTGTTTCTTTCTACAGCCGTCAACTTTCAGCTCTCTCTCTTGCTCTAGATTTTTCCGCCGTCACTCTGCTCTCCCTTTTGTTGCATCAGCCGTCCCCCCTTTCTTGGCTGCCTTTCATTCTTTTTATATCTATAAAATCCCCCCATAACCTAGAATTAAAGGAGGAGATTGGAGCTGCATTTTTCTTCCAATTTTCTGAGCCATCCGATGGCCTCTGCATGAAGCTTGAGTCCTTTTTTCCCTTTTTCTTCTTTTTCCTTTTTTTTTCATTTAATTAACAATAAACAAAATATGAAGAAAAATAACTAATTAAGTAAGATCGAATAAAAATGAGCGAAACTAGGCATAAAAAGATAAAATCAAAATGCTAATTTTTCTTTCTCTTTTCCTTCTTTTCTTTTTCTCTTTTTTTTTCTTTTTTTTTAAATTAACAATGAATTTGAATCTAAAATAACTAAAACATATTTTTTGTGAATACTTTTCTTTTTTTTCGAGAAATTCTACACTAAAATAGCTTAAAATAAAAAACTAAAAAGTAAATAAAAACTAACACGACAAATAAAAAAAAAATAAATAGTAAATGAAATTACACTAAAAATTTGGTATCTACAGTTTGCCCCTCTTTGTCTGAGTTTTGAAAAAACTTGAGACAAAGAAGTAGACACCAAATACTCACCTGTGTTATTCGATCACAAAATGATTCCAACGGACAGGAATTTAAAACGGGACCGACCTGAACAAGAAATTTAAAACGGGATTGACCCGAACAGGAATTTAAAATGGGACTGACCCGAACAAGAATTTTAAAAACGGGACTGACCCGAACAGGAAATTTAAAACGGGAATGACCCGAACAAGAAATTTAAAACATTGACCCGAACAGAAAATTAAAACGGGACTGACCCAAACAGGAATGCGCACTAGTGGGACTGACCCAACGGCTAGCGGCAAAATAAAAGAAATGCGCACTAGTTGGACTGACCCAACGGCTAGCGGCAGTGCAAATGAAAGGAACGCTAGTGGGGCTGACCCAACGGCTAGCGGCAGTGTAAATGAAAGGCACGCTAGTGGGTCTGACCCAACGGCTAGCGGCGGAGTAAAAGAAATGCGCACTAGTGGGACTGACCCAACGGCTAGTGCAGTACAAATGACAGGCACGCTAGTGGACTGACCCAACGGCTAGCGGCAAAATAGAAGAAATGCGCACTAGTGGGACTGACCCAACGGCTAGTGGCAGTGCAAAATCCAAACCCAACGTGATGTTTGCGAAGTTGGCGGCACAAAATCCAGGCCCAACGTGACATTTGTGAGGTTGGCGGCACGAAATCCAGGCCCAACGTTTGTGAAGTTGGCGGCACTAAATCCAGGCCCAACGTGACGTTTGTGAAGTTGGCGGCACAAAATCCAGGCCCAACGTAATAAAGTGATGTTGGCGGCACCAAATCCAGGCCCAACGTGATAAAGTGATGTTGGCGGCACCAAATCCAGGCCCAACGTGACATTTGCGGTCAGCGGGATTGAACCCGGTCCTGCTGAGGTTGGCGGGATAGAACCCGATCCCAACGTAATATAAATGGTCAGCGGGATAAAATCCGGTCCTGCCGAGGTTGGCGGGATAGAACCCGGTCCCAACGTGATATAAACGGTCAGCGGGATAAAACCCGGTCCTGCCGTGGTTGGCGGGATAGAACCCGGTCGCAACGAGGTATGAACGGTCAGCGGGATAAAACCCGGTCCTGCCGAGGTTGGCGGGATAAAATACGGTCCCAACGTGATATAAACGGTCAGCGGGATAAAACCCGGTCCTGCCGAGGTTGGCGGGATAGAACCCGGTCCCAACGAGGTATGAACGGTCAGCGGGATAAAACCCGGTCCTGCCGAGGTTGGCGGGATAAAACCCGGTCGCAACGTGATATAAACGGTCAGCGGGATCAAACCCGGTCCTGCCGAGGTTGGCGGGATAAAACCCAGTTCCAACATGATGTTTGTGAAGTTTGTGAATGGTCAGTGGGATAAGACCCAGTCCTGCCATCCAATTGGTCAAGAAATTGAATTTGATTTGTCAAAAAACCAGAAATTAAATTTGATTTTCCAAGAAACAAGAATTTGAACTTGATTTTTGATTTTTGACTTTTTTTTCTGATTTTTCGAGAGAATCTTTTCAACAATAATTTGCCCCAATTTCCACCAATTATTGCGCAACCGATCAATTGATTTGCATTACGGCATGGTTGCTCCTCCTTGAGGCCTTGATTCGTAAGATTCTGACTTACGCTCCTTCGTCGATTTCAGCCATGGATACCTGCACAGGGGCCTTGCCAAAGTACAACATGCACTTTATTTTAAAACACTGCAACTATTACTCATGGAAAGAGCAGTGTGATTGATTTGAAAGTCTTGCTTGACTCTTTGACGAAATCCTCAAGTGGACTATAAAATTTTGCCCCAGTGTGGGCCCATTTGATTGCAAAAATTGATTTGGATGACTTTCCATTTATTTGAACACTGTAAGAAACTATGTTTCCAAAAAGAAAATTTCATGATGAATTTCTTAAAGTAATACCAAATTACAGAAGATTTCTTCCTCACTTTTAGCATCTGTGTTTTGGGTAATGGGTCACCATTTCCAGTTCGTTCATCTTCAGGACCAATCAAGTGACTTTATTTCTGATTTGAGGTGGCCAAGGAAAATGAGAGGTCAAGATTTGTTTGGTTCTTGTGCCCAAAATCGTAATGCATTCAACATCACATCTTAGTGAAAGCAAAGAGTTTGTCACCCTTATTTCTTAAGAAAACGTAGTCCACATATGAGCTTTATAGGCTTGCAACAATATGGATAGAAACTATAGCTAAACATGCGAAACTGGTTATACCCTTATGATCACAAATGATTGATGGATTTCTTATGAGCATAATCCTTACTTTGGGTTGTCATGAAGGAATAAGTCAACGATGGACTTTATGAGCTTGTAATGTGGCTTGAAAACGATAGTTAAAGAGTAAGACTTTCAGGGACATTACACCGAAGATCGCATTTTTCCAAAATTGCCCCTACGTTGGAACTCAAAGATCTCAGACTTTGTTTGCATTTTTCTCCCCATTCACCAGGGACTTCAGCGTCGAATTTTCTTGCATTTACTTTTCTTGCTTTGCTTTTGCTTCCTTTTCTTTTCCTCGACCTAGTAGGTTTTCTCATGGTAAGTAGCGTCAACCCCATACCCAAGCAATTCAGAAATACAGCTAAAATTTTCGGCATCAGAAATTTCCTTGATAGGGCCATTGTAAAGAACAGAAGTCAGGACTTTCGGCTTTTGTAATGGGGTCAAGTGGGGTGCTTAGAAAAGTTAAGGCTTGAAAGAGGATTTCAAAAACGGTTTGAAGAATCCGAGATCGCATTGTTGTGCCAACCCTATTTTAGGGTTAAATCAAAGCTTGCCACAGTTTATTCTCAATTGAGGCTCTTTTCTTTCATTTTCTTTTTTCTTTGATTTTTCGGCCTTCTGCCATTTTTTGAACTTTCACAAAATTTGCCCCAGTTATTTTTGAACTGAGGTTCTTTTTTCTTCTTTTGTCTCTTGATTTTGTTGCATTATCACTTTTCACTTCTTGAAACTTTTCCTTTTTTCAACTCAAACTTGCCCCAGTGTGGGGTTTGCGATTCTCAGGGGTTGCCAAACGAAATAATTTATTCTGAAAGCTCAAAAGGGATAACTAGGGATAGAATGTTTGATTGGAAAAGAAGAGGGCCTGACTTTTATTCCGTTCCTTACATTGACTCTGAAAGGAAACTTTTCATTAATGCGAAATTTCTTGCATGTATCTGAATTAATTGGCTGAGGGAAGACCCTTGTTCATCCATATCTGTGAAACATAGGCGATCCGCGCGGAGAAAACTCTTCCTTTTTCTTTTCTCTTTCTCTCCTTTTTCCTTTTTCAAAATTGAAACCCAGGTAGAATCAAATTTCCCCAATTCGCGGTTCCCTTTCCCCTTTTCTTTTTTTCTTTTTCAAAATTCCCCAATCTCCTTCCCCAATGTGGGGTGCGATCATATGTGCACTCGAAAAGAACCACCAATTTTTAGCTCAAATGAGGATGCAAGGGATAAATGGTGTTTAGGTTGTAGAAGCGATGGCCAAAGCATCATTCTTACAGTTCATGACAACCAAAGTAACAAAATGCTCATTGAGAATCCATTCCCCTTTCGATATTTGAAAATCATTCCAATGTAGGGTAGTGATCATCAAGGCACTTATTTGAAACGAAATTATTCTTGTAAAGGCTCAAATGGGAGGGCAAATGATAAAATCTGTATAGGTAGAGAAACGAACACTCGAAGTATCATTCCAAATTTTCAAAACAAACAAGAATAATGCACATTTTTGCTTTCACTTAGATGTGAATTGAACCGGATTAGACAAAGCGGACACTTTTAAACAAAGATTGCCCCAATTTGTGATTTATCAATCAATGTGACTGATTTATTGGGGGGCCAATAGAAGTAGGCAAAATATGAATTGTACAGTGAAGGTGAAAAAGGTATCGTATTGGGTCCTTTGAGTGACCTCTTTTAATTCTGAGCACTCTTATTGCACAGCTCGGATCACCAATCCAGTGTATATATTTGCAAGTTTTCAGGCAAGATGTTGAAAAAATCTCAATTTAGTCTTATTTCTTAAAATTCATCATGAAATCTCCAATTGGCAAAATAAAGAATGAAATATACATGAATATATACAAAACGACAATTGTCCAAATGAAAAACTTTATTGCTGAAAAATCTCTAAAGAGCTTCATATATACACTTTTGTCTTCTTTTCTTTTGGAACAACAATGTATTAACAAATCAAATAAACATAACTTTCTTTTCTTTGAAGAACAATTACGAAGTCTCTTAGAGGCTTTAGCCTAGCGCTTCCAGATAGATCCTTCATGTTTTCATTGCAGGGTCTGCCCAAGAATCAAGTATTACCTTTCAAACTTCATCGGATCAAAATTGTTATCAGATATAGAAAAAATATTTCCACCTTATTGAAACATTTTTATGAATGCAGGGGAAGGGGAAAAACAAAAGAAAAATACCCTGAGTTAGTAATCAAGACTATAAAATCGGTATGCATGTCCTATGGGAGAGCCCTTTTATGCCAAGGGTAGGCCTAGCATGAAAATGGAATCCTCTAGGGTAGGCACCATACAATACCTGATGAATCCGATCAATTGACTGAGTGAAAAGTGATTTGAAAAATTTGGCCAATTTGGAGTGAGAAGAAACATTCGTCCTAAAAAATGAGGACAATACATGATATGTGAAAGAGAGCTTACTCTTGAAAGGATTGCAATGCCTCGACTAATTTATTCAGTGAATTTTTAGACTTAAATCCTAAAAAGGAATAAGCAGATCAAGAGGATAGGATGAAATTGATAAATTATTCAAATTGACTAGATTACCTTAAAAAGGGTAAAAGGGTCAAATGTATTGCATGAAATTTGATTATTTATTCAAAAATGAATGGATAACCCTAAAAATGAATCAAATGAATTGAATGAGATCAATTGATCAAACAGATCGAGTGAAATGATGATTTATTCAAAAACCGACCAAATTGCCCTAAAACTAGGCAAATCGGTCAAATGGATCGGATGATTTATTCAAAATTGACTAGATCACCCGAAAAAGGGTAAACTGGTCAAATGAAATTGAACGGAACTGACGATTTATTCAAAATCGACTATATTGTCTTAAAATGAATGAATTGGCAAAATGGATTGATTGAATTGTCGGGCCATTGGTGATTTCAAAATTATTGAGATGCATTAGTCTATGAGCCTCCTAAAATCAAATTTTGGCCTCAATTTGTTTATTGTCTCAGCAATGAAGAATTATTTGCGAATTTCTTCAAGTTAATGTCCTTTAAGCAAGGGATTTTTACCAACTATGTTAAAAATGGCCAAAGAATGATTGTTAGATGCTCATATTCTAATTACCAAAGATCGCCCCAGGGTCATGGAAAGGATCGGATCCTACCTTACCTTGTGCACTACCCCTTTGGATGGTACAAAAATATAAACGTGCAAGTCTCCTTGGATTAAGTATCCGAAACACAAGGCGGCTTATTCCTAACACGGGATCCCCTAAATGGCATTCCCTTTCTAAGGTTTGTGCATGATGCCATTTATTAAAGCGATGTAAATATGTGACAAATATGGCCTAAAGGACATAAATAATGCATCGGGGGGAAAAGGTCTAAAATGAAATGTACTTATTGAAAATTAAGTGCAATGACTGAAATTTAAACATGTGAGTTATCTAGTGGGTAAGTCACTAAAAGAGTGCCAAAGAGGCCTCTTATTGCTAAAGCACATGAATGCAGGCCAAGAAAACAAAGAAATGGTTAGTGCAATTGATAGTACACGTAACATATTGGGAGCAATTAAGAAAAGAAATACAATAAAAGCAAGTAAAAGGGGTGGGACCCCTTCCCTCGTGCCTAATGTGCTTAAAAAAGAGTGAGGCTGACTCTAACCTAGGAAAAACTCTAACATTGATGCATGAGGCTGGGGTTCACTAATGCAACTAGACTCGATAAGGTTTAAAAAAGGTCCCCAAGCCTTCAGACCTAAGGGAATGGGTCATCAATCCCAAGACCCTCGGTCGGTGGCTCGGGCGATCCCCTAGGTACTGCTATGGGCGCAAAGCACATGTGACAGCCCCACCTCCCCCTAAGGCGAACCAGAGGGTTCGGCGGACCGCCTGCCCAGCTCTCGCCTATACCTGAATTGGAGTTGTGTGTGTTGAGATATGAGTGAATAAAGCAGGACTGCTAGTTGATTTCCGCAGTGAATTTCGAACTGGAAAATCTGGAATTGTTTTGTTAAATTTGACCTAGTTAGGGTAAGAACTGGACTAAGTAGTCTTCATAAAAATTGTAGCCCTATGTCTTAGATTTGAAATGGTATAAATTACATCCCAATCCGATAAGCGTAGCTTCAGATGTGTCCGTTACGCAAAACCCTATCAAATCTGTCTTTTACTAAAGCTCATTTCCGCACATGTTGTTAACTTGATTTTGTACTCATATGACTTTGAGCCTATTGAATGGTTATTGTGATGAATTTATATTGTGTATAACTTTGGGATTGGCTGAGGAAAATAATGAAGCCATAAATGGCTGAAAAATTAGGTAAACACAAAGGGCGTGCTGTCCAAATTTATGCTCGAGAACTAGAGAACTATACTTGCAACTTGAGTAAGGGTTAAGAGTGAATATCACTTGAACCATTTAGGATGTTTGCATCTTCTTTTACCGAGGTATATAAGTAAGGACTTGGCCGAACTTATACCCTTGAGGAAAAAAAATCATGACTGCTTGGAGTACGTTTTCTTTGTCACTTCGACTTAAATGGAGATTTCAAAGTTTTACGAGCAAGTATAAGTTTTACAAATATTTTACTCATAACCTTTGGTTTAAATGTACTCTTTTCACTTCCAAAACTATACTTATATTATGTACTAGTAGTTATTCAGATTTTCTTGGGTTCCCTTAAACTTTAGAGGGGTTTAACTGTAATATTTTCTTTTGGCTATTATTAGGGTTTCTTGGCGATTGAGAGTGTTATCCAGGAGGATACTTTGGACATTATTTTGCTTAAATAGGTGACTATTCCTTGTTTGCTACATTTTTCTTGACTTCATGACTTGTGTTATTGTTTGATAACGTGTTAAGTGCTTTTAATGATTATCAAAACGAGTTTTCTAGGCGCGTGTGTACTTTATCGCACTCGACCTAAATGAATGTGAAATTTTCAATGATTTAATGATTGAAACGTTAGTTGTGCATGATGTAAGCCTTTTGGCTGAATTGGGCCCTGCCCTTCGTTACAGATCGACTCGAGCCAGAAGCGGATTCGGTCGGGCGATATGGTGATCCTGGGTGTGAACGTTTGGTATACTCGAGTATTACCTTGTAGGTTGGTGGAGTCGAGCCAACGTCCAGGAGGGGGTGAATGAAATGAACGATCGAACGAGGGGTTTACTTACAAAAATATATTTTCAAATGATTGGAGGAATAAGGGGAATGGCTGGAGAATGAACGAACGAACAAATGGCTCCCTGTGAGCCCGTATCCTTTTAATGTATGTGTTATTATCGCTTTCCATTGTAAATGTTTCCTGAATTATTGATTATCGATGGTTAATGTATTGGCTTTGTTGTTGAATATGGGTTCGGAATCTCACTAAGCTTTTAACTCACCCTTTTAGTTTTGTTTTCCTTAACAGGGGGATGCGAGCAAGGACGAGAGCCCAGTGTAGGTTAGCCTAGTCTAGTTTCGTGTTTTGTAATGGTTCTCGTTCTAGTGCTTGGCACGGGCTGGATGTATGACGAATTGAGAACCTTTGTATATTCGATATTTGTACTTCCTTTTGAGATAGAAATGTATATAGGTTTCGCTTTAAGTTTTGGATTGTTATTTCATTTGATCTTGTGGTTTTATTTTGGATTTGATTGAGGTTCGACCGAGTCCCGGCGAGTGTTGGGCAGGCGGTCCGCCGAACCCTCTGGTTCGCCTTCGGGGGAGGTGGGGCTGTCACAGGTGGTATCAGAGCCTGTTTCGCGTGGTCTCTGCGCGGAGTAAGCCTGGACTGAGTGGTAAATAGGTATGAAGGACTAAGTGCTCGTTCGAGCATAAGCTATGAACCCTGAAGTGTTATAGGTCTTAAATCTTTCTCATGGTATCTAAGGATCATAGATAGGTATGTCGGGTAGGAATTTCGATTTGTAGATGGTTTACTCTTGGGACTGGCCAGCTCGAGAGGTGAATTATCTTATTTCGGATTCTTGTGCCTGAGTACTCCAGAGTTGAGACGGTACTAAGTACTTGAGATTTGCATTTTCGGAATATGAACAGGCTTTGTCTGGCTAGAATAAGTATAAGAGGTTAATGGACATCGAGTCGGATAGAAAGTGACGTGCGAGACCGGACGGGGTTATTCTAACTGGGTGTGGGATGATATATCCCTTTTCTTTTGATTCGCCCGTATATTGTCACTACATAGCCGTCAGTTGTGTATTTGTGTATATGAATATCTGCCTGACTTGAGACGTATTTGTATATTTGATTATTTGTTTCCTTGATATGTTTATGTGGTGTGTTATGTGTGTAAAGGTTTATTTGGGTATTTGGCACCCTAAATTTTAGTTACTTTAGTCACCTTATTGCGTTTATTCATTAAATTACTTTTTTTTAAAAAAAAAAAAAAGAGAAAAGAGAGGGAAAAATATATATGGAGGGAAGACGTAGTCGAGGACGAGGTCGTGGCCGTGGGACTAAGCGAGCCCAGGAGCCAAGAGAAGAAAGGGAAATCAGAGTTGAACAAGAGCAAGGACCAAGGGTCGAAGCCGGAGACCAAATGGCGACGGCGATGCAACAGATGACGAATATTTTGGCACGACTGGTGGATCAACAAGGCCAAATGGCCGTGAATCAACCGCAGAACCCTGAAATCGGAGAAGACAAGGCTCTTGAAAGGTTCCAGAAGTTTGCTCCTCCAAAATTCCTTGGAGGGCCCGATCCGGACGTAGCTGAACAATGGGTAGAAACCATGGTTAACATCTTCACAGCTCTAAACTACACTGAGCAAAGGCAAGTGAACTTTGCAATGTTCCAATTTGAAGGACCGGCCCGAGCATGGTGGAACGTGATTAGAGCAAAGTGGGAAAGAGAACAGACCGTATGGACATGGGCGAATTTCATAAGGGAATTTAACGAGAAGTACCTCCCTCCTTTAGTCCAAGAGAGGAGAGAGGAGGAGTTTATTGTGTTAAGCCAGGGAACGCTAAGTGTGGCCGAATATGAAACGAAATTTACAAGACTATCCAAGTTTGCTTCTGAATTGGTGGCCACAGAGCGGCGAAGAGTAAGACGGTTCATACAGGGATTAAATTTGGAAATCCAAGAAGCATTAGCGGCGGTACAAGTGAATACGTTTACGGAGGCTCTTGAGAAAACTCAAAGAATCGAGACTGCAAAGGCACAGATAAAAGCCTCCCAGACCTGGAAAAGGGGTGCATCGGGTAGTGTAGTGGAGGAATTAAGTGAAACAATAACACCTCCTAAAGTGTAGAAAGTGAATTTTTTGTCCCACCCACCATGAACAATAGGGGCATTAAATGAACGATCTACAAAAGGAAGTCAAGTAGGCCATGGGGAGATTTTTCAAAAAAGCCAACAAGTGGCTTCTTCCTTGACTTGTGGCTACTGTGGAAAGGCCAATCACACTGAGAGTGATTCTTGGAGGAAAGGCCGGAAGTGTTTGATTTGCGAAAATGGTGACCACCAGGTTAGCAACTGTCCGAGGAAACGGTCACGTGAAAGTAGTACTCAGCAACTGGAAGGCACTAAACCAAAATCAGCGAATGAAAAAGGAAACCGAACAAAAGTACCGGCAAGGGTATATGCCTTAGACGACCAACAAGCTCCTGAGCCATCTGAAGGTAAAAATTTCGAGGACGAAATTTCTTAAGGGGGAGAGAGTGTGAGAACTTGCAAATTCCTTATATATTTCTTGAAAATTTCCTTTTATTTGAAAATTATTTGGAAAATACTATTCTATACCATCTTACTACTCAATCACCCTAGAAAAAGTGCCAATGATCATAGGAAATTAGGGTTTTCCTTTCCGATTTCAATTCGAAGTGAAATAGGATTTTTCGTGTACCCGTAATGTAATTATCCGGTATGGAGTAAGGATCAAATTTGGTGCTTAAGAGTGACTTTTAGGTGAGAAATAATATGTGATTAGAAGCTATGATATAAAGTTAGTGAATAGGAAGTAAAAACCCTAGTACGTGTAATTTAAGGAAAACGGTTAGAACTGACGTGTACCGTTCGTTACCGAGTGAGTGCATCGATTAAACCCTACTTTATTTCTTTAATCTCCTCATTCTATTTTGGCTAATTAACCCTCAAAATATCTTATACATGAGTCACCATGGTGGGCCAAAGGAAGAAGGAAAAAAACTCTAGAAATGACACATGTCAAGCCCTTATTGGAAGGAGCTTTGACTAATTTGTATCAACCATCATAAAACAAGAATTTAACCAAATCTTCTCCATTTCTTCAGCACCTTGGCAGAAAATAGAAAGAGAAAAAGGGGAGAGAAACTTCATCTTCATCAACTAAATTTCTTGCCTAATCTTAAACTCCAACCATAAATCTTGGGAATCACTTCACCAAAACTACTCTTTAGGAAAGATTAGAGCTTTGTATGGCAAGATTTTGAAGGAAAGGTTGTGGTCTTCTCCTACAAGTATCCTTGGAAGGTATCATGGCTTTTCACCCTTTTCTTTTTCCCAATTTTGGTTAAATATGGCTAGAAGCTTTTAATTTTGAGTTACAACGGTTAATTAGTGAATTTTGTTGGAGTTAGGGGGATGATTAGCTAGGGTTTCATTTTCAGCTTTGATTATGATCATATATCCTTTAATTCATGTTATGAAGTTGCTAGTTGGAGGGTTTGATGATTTAAACCTAACAAACATGAAATTCTAGCAACAAAGTTCTAATTCCAGGTTTAAATTCTCACAAAACACCATTCTGCCTGTTTTTGTTTCATCATGATAGAGGCCAAATTAGACTTCACATAAAACATGAAAGTTGTAGTAAAATGATGATTTATAGGTGCCTGCATAATTTCAACTCAATCGGAGCAACGTAGCCTATAAAAAGACCGAAATACCCCTGCTACCCTGTTTCTATCCGAAAATGAAAATCAGCCTCTGTAAGTGGTTAGTTTGACCAGGAATATTACCGAATTGGTTGATGATGTCTTCTTAAGAATTATAGCCTTATATCTTAGCTTTCAAATGGCTTTGGAATAACCTGAATTGGAGTTGTGTCTGCTGAGTATGAGTGAATAAAGGCGGACTGCTAGTTGATTTCGGCAGTGAATTTCGAACTGGAAAATCTGGAGTTGTTTTGGTAAATTTGACCTAGTTAGGGTGAGAACTGGACTAAATGGTCTTCATCAAAATTGTATCCCTCTATCTTAGATTTGAAATGGTATAAGTTACATCCCAATCCGATAAGCGTAGCTTCAGATGTGTCCGTTACGCAAAACCCTATCAAATCTGTCTTTTACTAAAGCTCATTTCCGCACATGTTGTTAACTTGATTTTGTACTGATATGACTTTGAGCCTATTGAATGGCTATTGTGATGAATTTATATTGTGTATAACTTTGGGATTGGCTGAGGAAAATAATGAAGCCATAAATGGCTGGAAAATTAGGTAAACACAAAGGGCGTGCTGCCCAAATTTATGCTCGAGAACTAGAGAACTATACTTGCAACTTGAGTAAGGGTTAAGAGTGAATATCACTTGAACCATCTAGGATGTTTGCATCTTCTTTTACCGAGGTATATAAGTAAGGACTTGGCCGAACTTATACCCTTGAGGAAAAAAAATCATGACTGCTTGGAGTACGTTTTCTTTGTCACTTCAACTTAAATGGAGATTTCAAAGTTTTACGAGCAAGTATAAGTTTTACAAATATTTTACTCTTAGCCTTTGGTTTAAATGTACTCTTTTCACTTCCAAAACTATACTTATATTATGTACAAGTAGTTATTCAGATTTTCTTGGGTTCCCTTAAACTTTAGAGGGGTTTAACTGTAATATTTTCTCTTGGCTATTATTAGGGTTTCTTGGCGATTGAGAGTGTTATCCGGAAGGATACTTTGGACATTATTTTGCTTAAATCGGTGACTGTTCCTTGTTTGTTATATTTTTCTTGACTTCATGACTTGTGTTATTGTTTGATAACGTGTTAAGTGCTTTTAATGATTATCAAAACGAGTTTTCTAGGCGCGTGTGTACTTTATCGCACTCTACCTAAATGAATGTGAAATTTTCAATGATTTAATGATTGAAATGTTAGTTGTGCATGATGTAAGCCTTTTGGCTGAATTGGGCCCTGCCCTTCGTTACCGATTGACTCGAGCCAGAAACGGACTCGGTCGGGCGATATGGTGACCCTGGGTATGAACGTTTGGTATACTCGAGTATTACCTTGTAGGTTGGTGGAGCATGGCCAACGTCCAGGAGGGGGTGAATGAAATGAACGATCGAACGAGGGGTTTACTTACAAAAATACATTTTCAAATGATTGGAGGAATAAGGGGAATGGCAGGAGAATGAACGAATGAAAAAATGGCTCCCTTTGAGCCCGTATCCTTTTAATGTATGTGTTATTATCGCTTTCCATTGTAAATGTTTCTTGAATTATTGATTATCGATGGTTAATGTATTGGCTTTGTTGTTGAATATGTGTTCGGAACCTCACTGAGCTTTTAACTCACCCCTTTAGTTTTGTTTTCCTTAACAGGGGGATGCGAGCAAGGACGAGAGCCCAGTGTAGGTTAGCCTAGTCTAGTTTTGTGTTTTGTAATGGTTCTTGTCCTAGTGCTTGGCACGGGCTGGATGTATGACGAATTGAGAACCTTTGTATATTCAATATTTGTACTTCCTTTTGAGATAGAAATGTATATAAGTTTCGCTTTAAGTTTTGGATTGTTATTTCATTTGATCTTGTGGTTTTATTTCGGATTTGATTGAGGTTCGACGGAGTCCTGGTGAGAGTTGGGCAGGCGATCCGCCGAACCCTCTGGTTCGCCTTAGGGGGAGGTGGGGCTATCACATCAAACATCAAAGAGAAACACCAACACCTGAATTAGACAAAATGATTCAGGAAACAAAACAAGAACTATCAGCAATTATCAACTAAAAACAAGGCATTCTAGTTGGCTCAACTAGAGTAAAAATTCAGAGAAAATCATTTTTACTGTACCACCGGAAGTACTTTTGCGGTCCGGCCAGTTATTGTGCATGCACGGCAACAAAAGACAAACAAAGCACTGTAGCAGTACTGTAGAAAAAACACTGTAGCTGGGGTACTGTAGCAATATGGAAAATTTTGTTATAAATACCCCTCAAACCCAACACATTCCACACACCATTCTTACGCCATTTCTTCAAGACTACTTCTCTCTCTAGCTTGAAGAAACTCTCCTCACTCTCTCTACAAACTAGTTTTTAGATTTTTAGTTTTTAGTTTTCATCAAACAAAGAGCAAGCCTTGTGAGAGCTTCATATCCTTGTAAGTTCTCTTATTTATATTCTGTAATTCATATTCAATCAAATGGTCGGCTGTGCCGCCTTATATCCATTTAATTCTTGTTTTTATTTTCTATTTTTACATTCCATTTTATTAACAATCTATGGTCAGTTATACCGCCTAAGCTAACTTACTAACCTTTACATTCTGTTATTTACATTCTATTTATACATAGCTGGTTCAACCGCTTATACTAACTAGTGGCAGTCCGGCTGCGACCCACTTCCTAACTTTCATGCTTTCCTCCTCTATTCTTTTATTATTCCTGGTTTAAGGGGCTAACCCCTCGCCATTCTTCTATTCAAACAAGAAATAAATAGCAAGCTATCAGACACACCCGGTGGAAAAATAGACGCATTGGGGAAAAAACTCAGACAAGATCTTATCTGAACAAATCAGTCACCAACAAGAGATTCAGGCAGAATCTGCTTCAACAAAATTGGTCATTCATGAAATTGAAATCAGGATTGACCAAGAAGCAGCCTATACCCATGCCAAGAAGATTCTTACAATCTATCCAGAAAAATACCTTTCAATCTTTTTACCCAATTCATCCCAAAAACTTCTCTTCCAAAAACCTATTTCTCAAACTTACTTTTCAAACCTTTAGAAGACCAAAAGCTTTGGATTGAACAATACTTTACAACAAGAGTTTGAAATTCAAAGAACTTCCTTGATCAATACCATACGAAACTTCCAAGGTCTTCTACCCTAAATAAATCATATTCAAACCCTTTTATACAAAATTATATTCCCAACCAAGAAAACACCCAAAATCTATACCATCCTCAAATGATTCATTCTGATATTTTTAGAATAAAACCCAATACCTTTCAATACTCATACAATAAGGAAGACATCTATGAATGGAGCATAGATGAAATGTTCAGACACAATCTTCCTATGGCATCTCAACAGATGACAACCACAGCTATGTTTAAACAAACATTACATGGCTGCAATCAACTGATTGCTCATATCCTACTCATAGGATTTATTGGGCAATTCAAAGGATGGTGGGAAGAACATCTCATCATTGAAGACAGAAATATTATTCTAGTCACGACCAACAGGGATGAATCTGATCTACAAGATGAGAACATCCTGCCAGAAACAATGTTATTCAATATCACATCTGATGATGATTCTGGAGTCGTCCAAGGGGATTCATCAAAACTATTCCCAAGCTCCAGAAGATATCAATACATATTCCTGATGAAATCAGACAGAAACAAAGTTCACAACAAAGATTTCTTCAAAGGCCTTCTTGAATCCCAATACAAGAAGACTAAGTCTTGGAAAGAAACAACTTGTGAACAGAACCAACAAGCTGACTGGCTGCCCAATCCGACGGAAGATCAACCCCAAGGAAGAAATCTTGGATCATTTTACAAACAGTTTGGGTCATTAAGCTACCATACAAGGCCCAATAAACAACCAAAACCTATGAGTTTCAAAACCCTTTTTCCTTCTAGAAAACAGCTAGCCTTATCCATTTTCAAAATCCATCTACTCAGATACACAATCCAACATTTCCAATACAACAAAAAATTCAATATTTTAAGACTAGTAGCCCAATTGTCAAATCCTCTAATCGAATCAGATATTTTCAAATCTGAACGAAAGGAAGGTTATGACAAATAAATTTCAATATCTTCTTTCCCAAACATCAGTGATGAAGATGAAAAAGAAGGACATATGATAACCAAAAATTATAACCTTCTTTTCAGCATCATTGAAGATATTCTTGAAATAAGACAACCATACTCGAACCAAATTTCGAAACCTTTAGATGATCTTTTCTTTGACATTCCAGAAAAAATTCCTAGACAAAATTTTTGTAAACCAAAAACTTATGGTTTCCGGGAAATTCTTGACAGATTCCTTATTCAACCTATATCCTTACAAAAAACATTTAACCCTAGGAACCTGAATAACAATTCTCAGTTATTTTAGGAAAACTTGATTCATATACGATTACTAATTATTGATAATTATGTAATCGAAACAAAAGCCCTAGTTGATACAGGGTCAGACCAAAACTCTATTTCTGAAAACCTTATTCCAATCCAACTTTTAGAATTCCTTAGAATAACCAATAATCCTAAACTTGATATCAAATTCAAATTTCCAAATATTCAAAACCAATTCTCAGATACCTTCTTTTTGATTGAGAATTTGACCAACAATATCATCTTAGGAGCATCATTTCTCAACCAATTGGCTCCTTTCCAAATTATATATAAAGGGATAATATCCCAACTTTTTAAACTAACTAATTCTTTTTGCAAAAACATGGCAGGAGAAGGAAATTCATCATCATACAATCCAGAAGAGAAAAACAGTCTCTTCAATGGATACTCTACTTGGCAACAAACCTCTCACGGAGAAATATCCGGCAATCAAACTAACGAGTACCAAACATTATCCAATCAGAATCAAGCTAATTGGGAGTGGATCCCTGAGGAATCCTCCTCAAACTGGATACCTGCGGAATCTACTTCAAATTGGATGCCCAATGAAACAATCTCAAATCAATTCCAAGCAATTGATGAGACTTCAACAATAAACTGGATTCAGGAAACTGAAGAAGAAGAAAAGCCATTCCTAATTTCTGAAGATCCTGCTACTCAATCCTTCCAAGTCAAACTCAGAGACGATGCATTCTCACGCCTTTGGACAGAATATCACTACTTGGAAAACGAGCACAAAGAATCCAGAATCAGAAACTTTGATAGTATATTCTTTAACCAAGACACCGGTGAAAGAATTCCTATCTACCATATACACAAATACAATCACGTTGGAGTGAAAGAATCAAATTACTCCATACAAACTTTGAAGGAACAATGCTTCATGCAAAGAAGATACATACAGAGAATGGTTCTCAACAAGTATTTACTTGAGAAACGAGGAGTAAATACACGACATTACAAACAATGGATCAAAGAAGCATTAGAAGAATTATCAGCAATGATTTGTTGAACAAATGCTTCGAGGAACATTCAAGCTGGCTCAATCGGAACAAAATTCAGAAAAAATCATTTTTACTGTAGCACCGGAAGCACTGTAGCAATCCGGCAAGTTACTGTGCAAACACGGCAACAAAAGACAAATGTTGCACTGTAGCAAATCACTGTAGCGGTACTGTAGCACTACGGAAATTTTTGCTATAAATACCCCTTAAACCCAACACATTCCACACACCATTTCTACACCATTCTAACACCAATTCTTCAAAGCTACTTCTCTCTCTAGCTTGAAGAATCCTCCTCCCTCTCTCTACAAACAAGTTTCTTAGTTTTTATATTTTAGTTTTTAGATCAAACAAAGGAGCAAGCCCTTGTCCAAGCTTCATATCTGTAAGCTCTCTTTTATTTTCTTGTATTCATATATTCAATCAAATGGTCGGTTGAGCCACCTTATATCCATTTGCTTATTCTTGTTTTATTTGTTTTGTTTATACTAATCATACATGGCCGGTTATACCGCCTGAGGTAACACTAACTTGTTTTTACATTCCTTTATTTATATTCTGTTTATACATGGTTGGTTCAACCGCCTATACTAACTAGTGGCAATCCGACTGCGACCCACTTCCTAACTTTCATGCTTTCCTCCTCTATTCTTTTATTGTTCCTGGTTTAAGGGACTAACCCCTTGTCCCATTCTGGTATTAGAGCCAGAGGGGGAAGTTGAGAGATGGCTATCTTTCTTTACTTATTATGATGTTGGTAGTGTAGATCTACAAGATTAAATCTTCCTGATGAGATTTATTAACTTCGTGATTATCATCTTTCTTATTTATGCTACTGATAGTGTAGATCTACAAGTTTAGATCTGATTAGATGAGACTGGTTAACTTCGTGATTACTATCTAATGTATTCAAGTTTATTACAATTTTGATAGTCTTGATTTCATGACTTTGGATCTGATTGAATGACATGGATCCAGTAAGTGCCAACGTCCGGTCCAGGTAAGACCATGGGATTTGGCTCTGTAGGGGCGTTGAGGTTCTTGGGACGTACTTCAAGACGGGGAAGTGTCACAAGATCAGATCCAGGGAAAATGAGTTTTTTACTATCAATCTTATGATTTTGTTTGGAAAAATAGTCGTCATGCATAGTTAATCTTTCTCAAAAGATTTAGATCTATTCTCATAGGTTTATTTTACTATCTTTATTATGATGGAAATATGGTCATCATGTATAGTTAATTCTTCTCAAAAGGTTAGATCTTTTCTTGTAAATTTTCACACTATCCTTTATAATCTGTTTAGAAAAATGGTTTATCCTCCATGGATCCCGAAGGATTCTGTGCCAAAGGGAAGAGGATTATAAGGTTTTTAATCATCTTAGTGTTTGTTTATTTTATGTATTTTCTTGTTTATTTATTAGTTTACAATGACTTCTCCAATTAAAGCTTACTTCATAAATTCTAGTTTTTCTTCAAACAACAAACCTTTGGATAAATTTCAAACTAGAATTGCTCGGATTGAGCAGTCAATTCTTATTCAAAGAAAACTAGAAAACAAATCTTTTGAATTCCAGATTAATGAACAACACATTAGATCTGAATTCTTTGTAAACCACAATCATTTTAAAAGAAAACAATTTTTTGACAAACATCAGGGAGAAGCCCGGAAAAATATACAAGAAAACTTTTATGACTTTTTGACAAAAACAAAACAAAACATTCATTTCTTTGACTGGTATGAGTCCCAAACATCTCAGGAGTCATCCTCACCAGAACTCTTAAGTCCAGTCCAAACGACCATATCAAAACCTGCATCCTCTATGTGAAAAACCATAAAAACACAAGTTCCTACACCAGATCTCATAGATCAGGTCCACTGTCACGACCCCACCTCCCCCTAAGGCGAACCAGAGGGTTCGGCGGGCCGCCTGCCCGGCTCTCGCCGGGACTCAGTCGTTCACTACAATCCTCAATGGAATTTCAAGATATATATATCAAATATACATCAAAGGTTCCCAAACTTTACATATCAAAAGCGAAGCGTCCACGCTTCCACTGCGCCCCTCTGATCCTTAATACCAACTATTCTACAGGAGGAAGTCCAAAACTAGACTATTACACATCCAATCAATTCTAAACGTTCAATACAATCCCAATATGAACGATTACACAAAAGGAATTCTAAGTTCAAACCATACATGAGATAATCCATGAATAAACACTACAAGCCCTTCCTTTGCCTTGAGCCTTGTGGAGGGGAATAAAACATTTTGGGGTGAGCTAGAAGCTCAGCGAGTAACCAATAAAATCAGTAATCAAATCTGTTTAACAATAGTTCATTTCAAAGATGTCGTAAATCAAATGATAAGTCTAGAAACAATTACAACTTTTACAAAACATTAAATATGGAGTATCAATAATTCAAGAAACAGGTACAATGGAAAGCGATAGTAACATTCATGAAAAGATACGTTCGTTCTCCTGTCATTTCATTGCATTTTTGGTTTCATTCGTGCATTCATTCACCCCGTCCCTGGCTTTTGGCCAGGCTCCACCAACCTACAAGGTAATACTCGAGTATACCGAAACGTTCACCCAAGTTCCTAGTCGCCCGACCGAGTCCGCTTCTGGCTCGAGACGACCGGTAACAAGGGGCAATGGCCAGTTCAGCCCAAAAGGCTTACATTCATGCGCAAGTAGCATTTAATCATTAATCATTGAAAATTTCATATTCATTTAGGTCGAGTGCGATAAAGTACACACTCGCCTAGAAAACTCGTTTTAACAATCATTGAAAGCAAAATCAATAATAACAAGACACTGATATGCAAGCACGCATGATATGTAAGAAAACAGATCCAAAATTAACTTTGAAAACAGTTCAAAAGTAAATAATGCGGGAAAGCGGTTCAAAAGTAAATTTGGAAACAGTTCAAAAGTAAATAATGCAAGAAACGGTTCATAATAATTTTAGAAATAGTTTGAGGTCACTCACCTCCACGGCTCTGAAACCATCCATCATATAGCATTGCCTTGCTCAATCCAAGTCTTAAATCACAAACTCAATGCAAACAAGTTCCTTCAAAGTTTGGACAGCACTTCCCCTGAATTTGCTAACTTTTCCAGCCATCATGGCTTCATTATTTCCTCATCCAGTCCCAAAGGTACACACACAACAACAAGTTCATCCAATAGCCATTCAGTAAGCTCCAAGTAGTACTAGTACAAGTCAAGCTAGGGAAAAGTCCGGAAATGAAAGTTAAGCTCAAAACCAGAAAAACAGTTTTGACGTCCTTTTGCGGTAATGGCACCAAAGGTACTACGAGTATCGGATGGTGGTCCAAGACCCACCGTTTCGAAGCTAAGAACCAGGGCTACAACAATGTCGAAGGTCACTCAGTCCAAATCCCAGCACAACTAAGTCAAATATGCCAAATAACAAACCAGAACCGTACTTGCAGGTTTACAAATTACACTATGCTGTAATCAGTACAACTCAGTCTAAACAGGTCCAAATGCAGAAATTCCAAAGGCATATGGTAGCTAGGACATCAAGATACATTTCATCAGAAGACCTCAACACCCAAATCCAAAACAATTCCAGTCAAAACAACCCATTTCAGACACAGTTCTAACATCCTGATGAACCCAGAACAGCAATAGTAATTTCGACTTTTCTCATTCCACGCTACTCCGATTGACCTGAAATTTTGTAGGCACCTCCAAAATTTCATTCCCTACAACTTTTATGTTTTAAGCCAAGGCCAATTCGGCCTCTAACGAGGAGCTAAAAATTCAGGCAGAATGTTCCTTCACAAAACCTAATTTTCTGAAATTTCTTCCAAAACAGAAATTGATTGTAATTAATCACTTTTTCCACCTCCTAGAGTCATTAAACATCATTTCCAATCATCATACATGACCCCATAATCATATCCATATGAAAACAGAAAAATCCCAAAAATTATAAAACTTCACCAATTCAACAAAAATCAAGATATAATCCATAAAAGTGCATCTTATACCACCACCAATCATGAATTGAACATCAATTAAGGGAGGAGAGTGGTTCTTCACAACTCACCTTAGCCATACAAGAGATAGAGCAACAAATCACCTTAGCTTTCCAAACAACTCCACAAAACACCTCAAGACCACTTAGCAAAGAGATTTTATGGAATGATTTGGAGTTTTATTGGTTGGATTTGAAGATTGAGCAAGAAATAGAAGGAAGAAATTGAGAGCTTTTCTTTCTTTCTTGAGCAAGAACATTCAGCCAAGAAGCTTGCAAAATGAAGCTTATTTTGATCAATTTTTTGTATTTATTTGGTAAAGGTAAAGGTAAAGTCAAAGAGTCAAAGTCCAAGATTAAATCACAAGGTGACACTTGTCACCTTTTGGTTCAAAACTTATCCTTTTGTCTCTCCAATACAAATATCTTAACACCTTGTAAAATAATATCACTTAATACAAAAATCCAACAAGTTGTCAAAAATATATTGCGTTTACCGCACTTGCGGGTCCCACGTCCAAAATACGCTTTTAATTTCTCAAAAACTAACCGATACTAGAAAAATCATTTTAAAACTATCTTTGCTCATAATCTTTATCTGGGGAATTTTTCTAATCAAGAAAATGTAGAAAAGGCGGGCGATTAAAAAAAATAAACCCTAGAAAATTAGAAAATTTCCGGTTCTCAAATTCATTTTTTTTCGGGGCGTCACAATCTCCCCTCCTTAAAAGAATGTCGTCCTCGACGTTCCCTCTTGTACCAATCAAGTCGAGATATCCCGCAAGAATCACTAAAAACCAAACCCACAGTCCGGCATCCTAAACTTCAAGCCTAGGATACACTACAGAGATCTGAAGCCTAAGCTCTGATACCAACTGTCACGACCCCACCTCCCCCTAAGGCGAACCAGAGGGTTCGCCGGGCCGCCTGCCCGGCTCTCGCCGGGACTCAGTCGTTCACTACAATCCTCAATGGAATTTCAAGATATATATATCAAATATACATCAAAGGTTCCCAAACTTTACATATCAAAAGCGAAGCGTCCACGCTTCCACTGCACCCCCCTGATCCTTGATACCAACTATTCTACAGGAGGAAGTCCAAAACTAGACTATTACACATCCAATCAATTCTAAACGTTCAATACAATCCCAATATGAACGATTACACAAAAGGAATTCTAAGTTCAAACCATACATGAGATAATCCATGAATAAACACTACAAGCCCTTCCTTCGCCTTGAGCCCTGTGGAGGGGAATAAAACATTTTGGGGTGAGCTAGAAGCTCAGCGAGTAACCAATAACATCAGTAATCAAATCTGTTTAACAATAGCTTCATTTCAATTGATGTTCGTAAATCAAATGATAAGTCTAGAAACATTACAACGTTTACAAAACATGAAATATGGAGTATCGAATATTCAAGAAACACGGTGACAATGGAAAGCGATAGTAACATTCATTTGAAAGATACGTTCGTTCTCCTGGTCATTTCATTCATTTTTGCGTTTCATTGCGGTGGGGGGCCATTCATTCACCCCGTCCCTGGCTTTTGGCCAGGCTCCACCAACCTACAAGGTAATACTCGAGCTTATAACCGAAACGTTCACCCAAAGTTCCTAGTCGCCCGACGAGTCCCGCTCTGGCTCGAGACGACCGGTAACAAGTGGCAATGGCCAGTTCAGCCCAAAAGGCTTACATTCATGCGCAAGTAGCATTTAATCATTAATCATTGAAAATTTCATATTTATTTAGGTCGAGTGCGATAAAGTACACACTCGACTAGAAAACTCGTTTTAACAATCATTGAAAGCAAAATCAATAATAACAAGACACTGATATGCAAGCACGCATGATATGTAAGAAAACAGATCCAAAATTAACTTTGAAAACAGTTCAAAAGTAAATAATGCGGGAAAGCGGTTCAAAAGTAAATTTGGAAACAGTTCAAAAGTAAATAATGCAAGAAACGGTTCATAATAATTTTAGAAATAGTTTGAGGTCACTCACCTCCACGGCTCTGAAACCATCCATCATATAGCATTGCCTTGCTCAAATCCAAGTCTTAAATCACAAACTCAATGCAAATAAGTTCCTTCAAAGTTTGGACAGCACTTCCCCTGAATTTGCTAACTTTTCCAGCCATCATGGCTTCATTATTTCCTCATCCAGTCCCAAAGGTACACACACAACAACAAGTTCATCCAATAGCCATTCAGCAAGCTCCAAGTAGTACTAGTACAAGTCAAGCTAGGGAAAAGTCCGGAAATGAAAGTTAAGCTCAAAACCAGAAAAACAGTTTTGACGTCCTTTTGCGGTAATGGCACCAAAGGTACTACGAGTATCGGATGGTGGTCCAAGACCCACCGTTTCGAAGCTAAGAACCAGGGCTACAACAATGTCGAAGGTCACTCAGTCCAAATCCCAGCACAACTAAGTCAAATATGCCAAATAACAAACCAGCACCGTACTTTGCAGGTTTACAAATTACACTATGCTGTAATCAGTACAACTCAGTCTAAACAGGTCCAAATGCAGAAATTCCAAAGGGCATATGGTAGCTAGGACATCAAGATACATTTCATCAGAAGACCTCAACACCCAAATCCAAAACAATTCCAGTCAAAACAACCCATTTCAGACACAGTTCTAACATCCTGATGAACCCAGAACAGCAATAGTAATTTCGACTTTTCTCATTCCACGCTACTCCGATTGACCTGAAATTTTGTAGGCACCTCCAAAATTTCATTCCCTACAACTTTTATGTTTTAAGCCAAGGCCAATTCGGCCTCTAACGAGGAGCTAAAAATTCAGGCAGAATGTTCCTTCACAAAACCTAATTTTCTGAAATTTCTTCCAAAACAGAAATTGATTGTAATTAATCACTTTTTCCACCTCCTAGAGTCATTAAACATCATTTCCAATCATCATACATGACCCCATAATCATATCCATATGAAAACAGAAAAATCCCAAAAATTATAAAACTTCACCAATTCAACAAAAATCAAGATATAATCCATAAAAGTGCATCTTATACCACCACCAATCATGAATTGAACATCAATTAAGGGAGGAGAGTGGTTCTTCACAACTCACCTTAGCCATACAAGAGATAGAGCAACAAATCACCTTAGCTTTCCAAACAACTCCACAAAACACCTCAAGACCACTTAGCAAAGAGATTTTATGGAATGATTTGGAGTTTTATTGGTTGGATTTGAAGATTGAGCAAGAAATAGAAGGAAGAAATTGAGAGCTTTTCTTTCTTTCTTGAGCAAGAACATTCAGCCAAGAAGCTTGCAAAATGAAGCTTATTTTGATCAATTTTTTGTATTTATTTGGTAAAGGTAAAGGTAAAGTCAAAGAGTCAAAGTCCAAGATTAAATCACAAGGTGACACTTGTCACCTTTTGGTTCAAAACTTATCCTTTTGTCTCTCCAATACAAATATCTTAACACCTTGTAAAATAATATCACTTAATACAAAAATCCAACAAGTTGTCAAAAATATATTGCGTTTACCGCACTTGCGGGTCCCACGTCCAAAATACGCTTTTAATTTCTCAAAAACTAACCGATACTAGAAAAATCATTTTAAAACTATCTTTGCTCATAATCTTTATCTGGGGAATTTTTCTAATCAAGAAAATGTAGAAAAGGCGGGCGATTAAAAAAAATAAACCCTAGAAAATTAGAAAATTTCCGGTTCTCAAATTCATTTTTTTTCGGGGCGTCACAATCTCCCCTCCTTAAAAGAATGTCGTCCTCGACGTTCCCTCTTGTACCAATCAAGTCGAGATATCCCGCAAGAATCACTAAAAACCAAACCCACAGTCCGGCATCCTAAACTTCAAGCCTAGGATACACTACAGAGATCTGAAGCCTAAGCTCTGATACCAACTGTCACGACCCCACCTCCCCCTAAGGCGAACCAGAGGGTTCGCCGGGCCGCCTGCCCGGCTCTCGCCGGGACTCAGTCGTTCACTACAATCCTCAATGGAATTTCAAGATATATATATCAAATATACATCAAAGGTTCCCAAACTTTACATATCAAAAGCGAAGCGTCCACGCTTCCACTGCACCCCCCTGATCCTTGATACCAACTATTCTACAGGAGGAAGTCCAAAACTAGACTATTACACATCCAATCAATTCTAAACGTTCAATACAATCCCAATATGAACGATTACACAAAAGGAATTCTAAGTTCAAACCATACATGAGATAATCCATGAATAAACACTACAAGCCCTTCCTTCGCCTTGAGCCCTGTGGAGGGGAATAAAACATTTTGGGGTGAGCTAGAAGCTCAGCGAGTAACCAATAAAATCAGTAATCAAATCTGTTTAACAATAGTTCATTTCAATGATGTCGTAAATCAAATGATAAGTCTAGAAACAATTACAACTTTACAAAACATTAAATATGGAGTATCAATAATTCAAGAAACAGGTACAATGGAAAGCGATAGTAACATTCATGAAAAGATACGTTCGTTCTCCTGTCATTTCATTGCATTTTTGGTTTCATTCGTGCATTCATTCACCCCGTCCCTGGCTTTTGGCCAGGCTCCACCAACCTACAAGGTAATACTCGAGTATACCGAAACGTTCACCCAAGTTCCTAGTCGCCCGACCGAGTCCGCTTCTGGCTCGAGACGACCGGTAACAAGTGGCAATGGCCAGTTCAGCCCAAAAGGCTTACATTCATGCGCAAGTAGCATTTAATCATTAATCATTGAAAATTTCATATTTATTTAGGTCGAGTGCGATAAAGTACACACTCGCCTAGAAAACTCGTTTTAACAATCATTGAAAGCAAAATCAATAATAACAAGACACTGATATGCAAGCACGCATGATATGTAAGAAAACAGATCCAAAATTAACTTTGAAAACAGTTCAAAAGTAAATAATGCGGGAAAGCGGTTCAAAAGTAAATTTGGAAACAGTTCAAAAGTAAATAATGCAAGAAACGGTTCATAATAATTTTAGAAATAGTTTGAGGTCACTCACCTCCACGGCTCTGAAACCATCCATCATATAGCATTGCCTTGCTCAAATCCAAGTCTTAAATCACAAACTCAATGCAAATAAGTTCCTTCAAAGTTTGGACAGCACTTCCCCTGAATTTGCTAACTTTTCCAGCCATCATGGCTTCATTATTTCCTCATCCAGTCCCAAAGGTACACACACAACAACAAGTTCATCCAATAGCCATTCAGTAAGCTCCAAGTAGTACTAGTACAAGTCAAGCTAGGGAAAAGTCCGGAAATGAAAGTTAAGCTCAAAACCAGAAAAACAGTTTTGACGTCCTTTTGCGGTAATGGCACCAAAGGTACTACGAGTATCGGATGGTGGTCCAAGACCCACCGTTTCGAAGCTAAGAACCAGGGCTACAACAATGTCGAAGGTCACTCAGTCCAAATCCCAGCACAACTAAGTCAAATATGCCAAATAACAAACCAGAACCGTACTTGCAGGTTTACAAATTACACTATGCTGTAATCAGTACAACTCAGTCTAAACAGGTCCAAATGCAGAAATTCCAAAGGCATATGGTAGCTAGGACATCAAGATACATTTCATCAGAAGACCTCAACACCCAAATCCAAAACAATTCCAGTCAAAACAACCCATTTCAGACACAGTTCTAACATCCTGATGAACCCAGAACAGCAATAGTAATTTCGACTTTTCTCATTCCACGCTACTCCGATTGACCTGAAATTTTGTAGGCACCTCCAAAATTTCATTCCCTACAACTTTTATGTTTTAAGCCAAGGCCAATTCGGCCTCTAACGAGGAGCTAAAAATTCAGGCAGAATGTTCCTTCACAAAACCTAATTTTCTGAAATTTCTTCCAAAACAGAAATTGATTGTAATTAATCACTTTTTCCACCTCCTAGAGTCATTAAACATCATTTCCAATCATCATACATGACCCCATAATCATATCCATATGAAAACAGAAAAATCCCAAAAATTATAAAACTTCACCAATTCAACCAAAATCAAGATATAATCCATAAAAGTGCATCTTATACCACCACCAATCATGAATTGAACATCAATTAAGGGAGGAGAGTGGTTCTTCACAACTCACCTTAGCCATACAAGAGATAGAGCAACAAATCACCTTAGCTTTCCAAACAACTCCACAAAACACCTCAAGACCACTTAGCAAAGAGATTTTATGGAATGATTTGGAGTTTTATTGGTTGGATTTGAAGATTGAGCAAGAAATAGAAGGAAGAAATTGAGAGCTTTTCTTTCTTTCTTGAGCAAGAACATTCAGCCAAGAAGCTTGCAAAATGAAGCTTATTTTGATCAATTTTTTGTATTTATTTGGTAAAGGTAAAGGTAAAGTCAAAGAGTCAAAGTCCAAGATTAAATCACAAGGTGACACTTGTCACCTTTTGGTTCAAAACTTATCCTTTTGTCTCTCCAATACAAATATCTTAACACCTTGTAAAATAATATCACTTAATACAAAAATCCAACAAGTTGTCAAAAATATATTGCGTTTACCGCACTTGCGGGTCCCACGTCCAAAATACGCTTTTAATTTCTCAAAAACTAACCGATACTAGAAAAATCATTTTAAAACTATCTTTGCTCATAATCTTTATCTGGGGAATTTTTCTAATCAAGAAAATGTAGAAAAGGCGGGCGATTAAAAAAAATAAACCCTAGAAAATTAGAAAATTTCCGGTTCTCAAATTCATTTTTTTTCGGGGCGTCACAATCTCCCCTCCTTAAAAGAATGTCGTCCTCGACGTTCCCTCTTGTACCAATCAAGTCGAGATATCCCGCAAGAATCACTAAAAACCAAACCCACAGTCCGGCATCCTAAACTTCAAGCCTAGGATACACTACAGAGATCTGAAGCCTAAGCTCTGATACCAACTGTCACGACCCCACCTCCCCCTAAGGCGAACCAGAGGGTTCGCCGGGCCGCCTGCCCGGCTCTCGCCGGGACTCAGTCGTTCACTACAATCCTCAATGGAATTTCAAGATATATATATCAAATATACATCAAAGGTTCCCAAACTTTACATATCAAAAGCGAAGCGTCCACGCTTCCACTGCACCCCCCTGATCCTTGATACCAACTATTCTACAGGAGGAAGTCCAAAACTAGACTATTACACATCCAATCAATTCTAAACGTTCAATACAATCCCAATATGAACGATTACACAAAAGGAATTCTAAGTTCAAACCATACATGAGATAATCCATGAATAAACACTACAAGCCCTTCCTTCGCCTTGAGCCCTGTGGAGGGGAATAAAACATTTTGGGGTGAGCTAGAAGCTCAGCGAGTAACCAATAAAATCAGTAATCAAATCTGTTTAACAATAGTTCATTTCAATGATGTCGTAAATCAAATGATAAGTCTAGAAACAATTACAACGTTTACAAAACATTAAATATGGAGTATCAATAATTCAAGAAACAGGTACAATGGAAAGCGATAGTAACATTCATGAAAAGATACGTTCGTTCTCCTGTCATTTCATTGCATTTTTGGTTTCATTCGTGCATTCATTCACCCCGTCCCTGGCTTTTGGCCAGGCTCCACCAACCTACAAGGTAATACTCGAGTATACCGAAACGTTCACCCAAGTTCCTAGTCGCCCGACCGAGTCCGCTTCTGGCTCGAGACGACCGGTAACAAGTGGCAATGGCCAGTTCAGCCCAAAAGGCTTACATTCATGCGCAAGTAGCATTTAATCATTAATCATTGAAAATTTCATATTTATTTAGGTCGAGTGCGATAAAGTACACACTCGCCTAGAAAACTCGTTTTAACAATCATTGAAAGCAAAATCAATAATAACAAGACACTGATATGCAAGCACGCATGATATGTAAGAAAACAGATCCAAAATTAACTTTGAAAACAGTTCAAAAGTAAATAATGCGGGAAAGCGGTTCAAAAGTAAATTTGGAAACAGTTCAAAAGTAAATAATGCAAGAAACGGTTCATAATAATTTTAGAAATAGTTTGAGGTCACTCACCTCCACGGCTCTGAAACCATCCATCATATAGCATTGCCTTGCTCAAATCCAAGTCTTAAATCACAAACTCAATGCAAATAAGTTCCTTCAAAGTTTGGACAGCACTTCCCCTGAATTTGCTAACTTTTCCAGCCATCATGGCTTCATTATTTCCTCATCCAGTCCCAAAGGTACACACACAACAACAAGTTCATCCAATAGCCATTCAGTAAGCTCCAAGTAGTACTAGTACAAGTCAAGCTAGGGAAAAGTCCGGAAATGAAAGTTAAGCTCAAAACCAGAAAAACAGTTTTGACGTCCTTTTGCGGTAATGGCACCAAAGGTACTACGAGTATCGGATGGTGGTCCAAGACCCACCGTTTCGAAGCTAAGAACCAGGGCTACAACAATGTCGAAGGTCACTCAGTCCAAATCCCAGCACAACTAAGTCAAATATGCCAAATAACAAACCAGCACCGTACTTGCAGGTTTACAAATTACACTATGCTGTAATCAGTACAACTCAGTCTAAACAGGTCCAAATGCAGAAATTCCAAAGGCATATGGTAGCTAGGACATCAAGATACATTTCATCAGAAGACCTCAACACCCAAATCCAAAACAATTCCAGTCAAAACAACCCATTTCAGACACAGTTCTAACATCCTGATGAACCCAGAACAGCAATAGTAATTTCGACTTTTCTCATTCCACGCTACTCCGATTGACCTGAAATTTTGTAGGCACCTCCAAAATTTCATTCCCTACAACTTTTATGTTTTAAGCCAAGGCCAATTCGGCCTCTAACGAGGAGCTAAAAATTCAGGCAGAATGTTCCTTCACAAAACCTAATTTTCTGAAATTTCTTCCAAAACAGAAATTGATTGTAATTAATCACTTTTTCCACCTCCTAGAGTCATTAAACATCATTTCCAATCATCATACATGACCCCATAATCATATCCATATGAAAACAGAAAAATCCCCAAAAATTATAAAACTTCACCAATTCAACCAAAATCAAGATATAATCCATAAAAGTGCATCTTATACCACTACCAATCATGAATTGAACATCAATTAAGGGAGGAGAGTGGTTCTTCACAACTCACCTTAGCCATACAAGAGATAGAGCAACAAATCACCTTAGCTTTCCAAACAACTCCACAAAACACCTCAAGACCACTTAGCAAAGAGATTTTATGGAATGATTTGGAGTTTTATTGGTTGGATTTGAAGATTGAGCAAGAAATAGAAGGAAGAAATTGAGAGCTTTTCTTTCTTTCTTGAGCAAGAACATTCAGCCAAGAAGCTTGCAAAATGAAGCTTATTTTGATCAATTTTTTGTATTTATTTGGTAAAGGTAAAGGTAAAGTCAAAGAGTCAAAGTCCAAGATTAAATCACAAGGTGACACTTGTCACCTTTTGGTTCAAAACTTATCCTTTTGTCTCTCCAATACAAATATCTTAACACCTTGTAAAATAATATCACTTAATACAAAAATCCAACAAGTTGTCAAAAATATATTGCGTTTACCGCACTTGCGGGTCCCACGTCCAAAATACGCTTTTAATTTCTCAAAAACTAACCGATACTAGAAAAATCATTTTAAAACTATCTTTGCTCATAATCTTTATCTGGGGAATTTTTCTAATCAAGAAAATGTAGAAAAGGCGGGCGATTAAAAAAAATAAACCCTAGAAAATTAGAAAATTTCCGGTTCTCAAACTCATTTTTTTTCGGGGCGTCACATCCAAACGAAGCTAAAAGTCATAGATCTATCTCAAACAGATTTTATACAAGAACCTTTAGATCCATTCATAGATCTGTCTCAAATAACTCATAATAAACATTCGGAATCCACAGATCCATCAAAATAAATCCATATAAACCCAGCAGATATATCAGATTCTCCCACAGATCTATTAAATTCCATAGACTTACCAAACCAAGAGTCTATTAAAACTTCAAAACTCCTAATTTTCTGACAATCAATTGATAATTCTACTAGTTTTGATATTGGAAAAGATATAGGAAATTCCTTAAACATAGGATATTCCTCAATAAATGTCTTAAATCAACCTAGTATCAAACCTATAACTAATAAAAATGTTCAAACAAAAATTGATTCTTTCAAATCAATTATTAAACAAGAAACTACTGAAATTCCCTATCAACCTTTTTCCAAACTAATTGTTATTAAAAATTCACCAACAAATATTATTCCTTTTAAACAAGAGAACCAGTTAGTTGAAACCCAGTCAACTAAGGATATAATTCAAAATTCTTTACAAATATTTATTTCAAACTTATTCCGTGATTTTAATATTCCTTCCAATAATAAACATATTTCTCGGAAAAATTCAAAGGAAATTCCTGCAAACAATAATCAGGAAGAAATTCCTAAATTATTTATATATTCTTTTATAACTAACAAACATTGTGAGTGGTTTTACTTGATACCAGAATGGGACGAGGGGTTAGCCCCTTAAACTAGGAACAATAAAAGAATAGAGCAGGAAAGCATGAAAGTTAGGAAGTGGGTCGCAGCTGGACTGCCACTAGTTAGTATAGGCGGTTGAATCAGCCATGTATAAACAGAATGTAAATAACAGAATGTAAAGGTTAGTAAGTTAGCTTAGGCGGTATAACCGACCATAGATTGTTAATAAAATGGAATGTAAAACAGAAAGTAAAAACAAGAATTAAATGGATATAAGGCGGCTCAGCCGACCATTTGATTGAATATGAATTACAGAATATAAATAAGAGAACTTACAAGGATATGAAGCTCGCACAAGGCTTGCTCCTTTGTTTGATGAAAACTAAAAACTAAAAATCTAAAAACTAGTTTGTAGAGAGAGGGAGGAGAGTTTCTTCAAGCTAGAGAGAGAAGTAGTCTTGAAGAAATGGTGTAAAAATGGTGTTGGGTTTGAGGGGTATTTATAGCAAAATTTCCGTAGTGCTACAGTACCCGCTACAGTGTTTGCTACAGTACCGCTATAGTGCGCGCTACAGTGCATTGTTTATTTTTTTGTTGCCGTGCATGCATAGTAGCCTGCCGGACCGCTTCAGTACTTCCCGTGCTACAGTAAAACCGATTTTTTTTGAATTTTGTTCCGATTGAGCCAGCTTAAATATTTCTGAAAGCGTTTGTTCAGCAAATCATTGCTGATAATTCTTCTGATGCTTCTTTGATCCATTGTTTGTAATATCGTGCATTGATTCCTTGTTTTTCAAGTAGATATTTGTTGAGAATCATTCTTTGAATGTTTCTTCTTTGTATGATGTAACAGCCCCACCTTCCCCTAAGGCGAACCAAAGGGGTTAGCGGACTGCCTGCCCAGCTCTCGCCAGGACTACGGATCCGTTTACGTCAATCTAATACGTTCCGGAACTTACCAACGCGCGCAACCAAGTCAAAATGGCAACATAACCCACAATAAGAAAAAAATGAAATCCGGAGTCGGCCATGATAGTAACCGACCCGTCAGAACCCAACCGAAAGAGCACGCAAACATTCACATCTGAACTTTAGCGATTACAATCCAAAATGACATACAAAAGTTTTCAAAAGTTATTACATATACACGGTTTGCCCAATCAAAAGAGAAACGCCCCAAAAGTACACTTAGGGTTTTAATACATGAGCTATACAAAAGATATGTTCAACTAGCTCAATTTGGCAGCCATTTGTCAAATCCAGACCAAAAGGGTTTATTTTCCTGTAAGGAAAACAAAAGGAACAGAAAGGGGTGAGCTTGCGCTCAATGAGGTACCAAACATATAGCAGAAAAATCATGGCATTTCATATTTAACAAATCAGATACACATGCCAGATGTAAAGTAAAGCAACTAATGATTCACATAGGAAGGATACAGGTGGCTCTCAGGAGCCAAATTTCCAGCGCAGTACTTGATCCAAACCGGTTGACTCTCCGTCAACGTATATAGAACCAACGCGTCCGTAGACCCACTTCGCACCGAATTCCATCCACCAAACACCCCTTTACCGGGCCCGCTCACCTCAAACAAACAAAATGGTAATACTCGAGTATACCCGTAATCAAGGGTCTCAATACCCAAAATCCCCGAATAGACTACCGTGGTTCGTTATCTAATCGTCCAGGCCCTTGCCGGCCCGACTCGAATAACTTAGCCACAGGACTGAGCTCATAGGTCATAGAAATCCGAACAGATGCAGACACAGATAACAGATTCAAATTTTGCATAGTAAATTGGCATATGAACAGACAAGAGAACGAGTGTGATAAAGTACACCCTCGTCTCAAACAAATAAACAGATTGCAGAGCAGAAATCAAGTTAAACAGCAATGGAGGGGAGTGGTACACTCACCGGCTCAACTTCAAAAGTTTTCACTTCAGATTGGCCTTAATCGCCAAGAAACCCTAAAATAATCAAAGTAAACTAATTGAAGGTTTCATATCCAAAATCGAGTAAACAGAATGCACAAGTGAGGCTCGACTACACGTCGTACGCCTTGCCAAATAAATACTAATGCAAGGGTGGAAAACATGATTTTCTTGGAAACGAAAAGGTAACATGGAGACCTAGGCGCAAATAACCCAAAAGCCCTTTGCTCAAATCACAAGTAAATCCAACTAGCCTTCGAGTAAAATTTCGGCAGCATATCCCTTGTTTTTACCTATTTTCTAGCCATCATGGCTTCATTATTTCCTCAAATCAGTCCCAACATCTCACACAAAATTCATCTCATTTCCCAAAAGCCGTTCACTAGGCTCAAAGTAGTACAAGTACAAAAGTTAGCTAGGAAATGACCGGAATAAGAGTAAGCCTTAAAACATGTAAACAAGTACAATGAGACTCGATAACTAATCATAAATCAATGCCAAATATGACCCCAATAGGGTTCCATAAGCATATACAATCATTAGAGAAAACCAGAAAATTCGGAAATGCAATTAGCTTTGGCCCTGAAAAAAACAGTTTTTGACTTCTTTTTGCGGTAATGGCACCAAATGCCCTATGATTATCGGATGAAGGTGTAAGACCCACCATTTCGAAGCTAAAATACAGGGCTACAACATCACAGAAGGTCACTCAACCCAGTTTTGAGTGAAAACAGGTCAAAAATGCAAGATACTAAATCAAAACGTAAAACAGATTCACCAAAATGCATTCTAGCGGAAATATCATAACTCAGGCTCTAAAATTCCAAATCCAGAAATTTCAAAACCATTTGAAAGCTAAGAAACAGGGCTAAATTTCACTAGAAGGCCTCAATGACTCATTCGGAAGCAATCCAGACCAAAACAACCAATTACAGAAGCAAATCCCAATTTCGGGTAAAACCAGAACAGCAATAGTAATTTCGACTTATCTCATTCTACACTACTCCGATTGACCTGAAAATTTGTAGGCACCTATAAAATGTCATTCCCTACAACTTTCATGTTTTGAGATAAGGCCAATTCGGCCTCTATCTAGGACCTAAAATTTCGGACAGAATGAAGAACCAAAGAACCCTAATTTTCCAGATTTCTTCCAAAACAGAAATTTCTTGCAATTAATCACTTTTTCCACCTCCTAGCTTCCTCAAATATCATTTCCAAACATCATACATAACCACATAGTAATAATCATATGAAAACAGAAAAATCCTATTTAAATAGAAAGTGTCATCAATCTCAACCAAAATCATGAAATAACACCAAAGATCATCACTTTAACTCACTTAGGTTGCTCATTAAGCATTATTGGAAAGAGAAAAGGAGTTTCTTCACTACTCACCTTGATACCCAAAGGAATGGAGCAACCTTGCACTTAAATCTTCCAAATTACTTCACAAAACAACTCACTATCACTCCCTTAAGGGTTTCTATGGAACAAAAACAAGATTAAACGGTTGATTGGTTGAATTTGAGCAAGATTGAAGCAAGAGTTTGGAGAGTTTTCTTTCCCTTTTGTTGCTTGAAGAGAATCGGCCAAGGAGAGAAGAAAATAAGGAAATTTTTGGTCAATTTTGATATTAATTTGGTAAAGATATGAATAGTGGTCATACAAGTCAATCCAACCAAATGGTGACACTTGTCACCTAATTAATGAATCTCTATCTCTTTGTTCCCTCTCACACCAATCCAAATAACATCCTCTACTTATCCCTTAACACCTGGTAGATTAAATCCAGTATCCAAAACTTAACCTAGTTGGCCGAAAATTGCCGAACTTTTCGCACTAGTGGGTCCCACGTCCGGTATTCACTCTTAATTTCTCAAAACCTAGTCAATATTAGAAAAATCATCTAAAAATTATATTTACTCATAAAATTCACCAGAAAAATTTCCTAAGCCAAAAAATGCAGAAAACATGCCATTAAAGGGGATAAACCCTAGGAAAATTATTAAGAGGAATTTACGGGTTCTCACATATGAAGCATTGTTCTTTCAATGTTTGTACTGAATAGTTTGAGTTTACTGATCCAATGTGATTATACCTGTGGATGTTTTAGCAAGGGATTCTTTCACCAGTATCCCTGTTGAAGTATATGACATCAAAGTTTTTGATTCTGGATTCTCTTCTCTCATTTTCGAGATAATGATATTCCATCCAGAGATGTGAGAAGGCATCATCCCTGAGTTTGATTTGAAAAGGTTGAGTTGGATCTCCAAGAATTAGGAATGGATTTTCTTCCTCTTCAGTTTGCTGAATCCAATTTATTGTTGAAGTCTCATCAATTGCTTGGAATTGATTTGAGACTGTTTCATTAGGTACCCAATTTGAAGTAGATTCTGCAGGCATCCAGTTTGAAGATGATTCCGCAGGGATCCGCTCCCAACTAGCTTGATTTTGATTTGACGATGTTTGGTACTCATTAGTTTGAATGTTGGATATTTCTTCGTGGGATGTTTGTTCCCAAGTAGAGTATCCTTCGAAGAGATAGTTTTTCTCTTCTCGATTGTATGATGATGAACTTCCTTCTCCTGCTATGTTTCTGTAAAAAGAATTAGTTAGTTTAAAAAGTTGGGATATTATCCCTTTATAGATAATTTGGAAAGGAGCCAATTGATTGAGAAATGATGCTCCTAAGATGATATGGTTTGTCAAATACTCAGTCAAGAAGAAGGTATCTGAGGATTGGTTTTGTATGTTTGAAAATTTGAATTCAGTATCAAGTATAGTTTTATTGGTTATTCTGAGGAGTTCTAAAAGTTGGATTGGAATAAGGTTTTCAGGAATATAGTTTTGGATTGACCCTGTATCAACTAGGGCTTCTGCATAATTACCAATAATTAGTAATCGTATTTGGATAAAATATTCCTAATGTGACAGCCCCACCTTCCCCTAAGGCGAACCAAAGGGGTTAGCGGACTGCCTGCCCAACTCTCGCCAGGACTAACGGTTCAGTTTAGAGTGATCTAATACGTTCTGAAACATACAAACGCGCGTAAACAAGTCAAAATCTCAAAATAAAAAAAAATGAAATCGGAGCCGGTCATGAATAGTAACCGACCCGTCAGAACCCAACCAAATATCAAGCAAACATTCACATCTTGAAATTTAGCATTTACAATCCAAAATGGCATACAAAAGTATTCAAAAGTGGATACATGTATGGTTTGCCAAATCAAAAGAGAAACGGTCCCAAAAGTTCATTTAGGGTTTCCATCAATGAGCTATACAAAAGATATATCCATCTAGCTCAATTCGGCAACCAACTATCAATTGCAGTCCAAAAATATTTATTTTCCTGTAAGGAAAACAAAAGGAATAGGGTGAGCTTACGCCCAGTGAGATAATACCACTCAAGCAGCAAAGTTCACATAAACATACAGCTTTTCATTCCAATTGATCAAAAGTAAGCAAAGGCACACATCAAAAGTGGTGATAAAAGGATACGGGCGGCTCTCAAGAGCCCTTTTCCTCGTTTGCATTCTTGATCGAACCTCATTGACTCTCCGTCAATGTTTCAAAGTATCCAACCGTAGACTCCACTTTACTTCCATTCCTTCCACCCAACATACCCCTATCGGGCCCGAACTCCAAACACTTGCAATGTGGTATTACTCGAGTATACCGGAATCAAGAGTCTCTCATACTACAAGATTCCATAAAACAGTCCCCAAGGTTCATTAATTGGCACGACCAAGCCCTCGCCAGCTCGATTCAATCAACTACCAATGGGGTTGAGCTCAATGGCAACAATCATGGTCGTTGGATACTCGTCCAAACGATACCAAGTCAAGTACTTTCATTTCATGTAACATTCCATGTAACATTCCAATTAAGTGAGAGTGATCAAGTACACCCTCACTTAAATCAATATCGAAGGTGCAATAAACATTCAACACATCCAGTTCAAATATCAAAGCCATAGAGTAACACACAAGTGAGTAGTACACTTACCAAACTTGAAAATGATATTTCATGCACCTCCGTCAAAGGAGCGTCGTGAACCACCGTCACGCCCTAAAACATGCAAACAAGTACAATGAGACTCGATAACGAGTCATAAAACAATGCCAAATACTCCCAAAATAGGGTTCCATAAGCATACATAAGCATGAGAGGAAACCAGAAAAATCCGGAAATGGGGTTAAGCGTTAACCCAAAAAAATAGTTTTTGCTATCATTTTACGATTTTAGCACCAAAGGCACTACGATTATCGAATGAAGGTGGAAGATACACCGTTTCGAAGCTAAGATATAGGGCTACAATGTTGAAGAAGGTAACTCTGTCCATTTTCCAGTGTAACCAGGTCAAAAATGCAAGATACTACACCGGAACCGTAAAAATAGATTCACAAACTGCATTCTGGTTCAAACATCATAAGTCAGCCTACCTAAGTTCAAATCAAGTGATTCCAAAGCCATCCGAAAGCTAAGATACAAGGCTACATTTCATCAGAAGATCTCAACAACCAATTCCGAAGTATTCCCAACCAAAATTACAAATTACAGATGCAACTATCAAATTCGGGTAAAACCAGGGCAGCAAGGGTAATTCCATCTTTGCTCAAGCTAAGCTACTCTGATTGACCTGAAATTTTACAAGAATCTCTAAAATATCATTCCCTACAACTTTCATGTTTTAATCCAAAGCCAATTCGGTCTCTAACTATGTGCTACAGTGCCAGGCAGAATGAAGAACAATGAAACCCTAACTTTTCAATTTTCTTTC
This sequence comes from Coffea eugenioides, assembly GCF_003713205.1. Lineage (NCBI taxonomy): Eukaryota > Viridiplantae > Streptophyta > Magnoliopsida > Gentianales > Rubiaceae > Coffea > Coffea eugenioides. The sequence continues at coordinate 17,916,288 of NC_040039.1, forward strand.
CAAAACAGAAATTGCTTGCAATTAACCACTTTTTCCACCTTCTAGCTTCCTTAAATATCATTTCCAATCATCATACATGACCACATAATCATATTCATATGAAAACAGAAAAATCCCCAATAATTATAAAACTTCACCAATTCAACCAAAAATCAAGATATAATCCATAAAATTGCATCTTATACCACCACCAATCATGAATTTAACATCATTAGAGGGAGGAGAGAGGTCCTTCACTACTCACCTTAGTAATACAAGAGAGAGAGCAATTAGACACCTTAGCTTTCCAAACAACTTCACCAATCACCTCACCAACCCTAAGTGAAGAGGTTTTATGGAACAAAAGTAAGTTTAAGTGGTTGTTTTGATAGATTTGAGCTAAATGAAAGCAAGAACTTGGAGAGTTTTCTTTCTTTCTTTCTTGAAGTTGGCCGGCCAAGGAGAAGAAGAAAATGGTGAAATTTTGGTTTTTTTTTTTATTTATTTGGTCAATTGGTAAGAAAATGAATAGTAGTCATAAAGTACAACCAACCAAATGGTGACACTTGTCACCCTATTTAATGCATACATATCCTTTTGTTCCCTCTCACACCAATCCAAATAGCAACCTCTAATAATCTCTTAGCACCCGATAATTTAAACCCAGTATCCAAAACTTAACCTAATTGGCCGAATTTTTCCGAACTTTTCGCCCTAGTGGGTCCCACGTCCGGTATACGCTCTTAATTTCTTAAAAACTATGCGATACTAGAAAAATCATTTAAAAACTATATCTGTTCCTTAAACGTATCTAGAAATTTTCCTAATCACGAAAATGTAGAAAACAAGCCATTGAATATAATAAAACCTAGAAAATGGGAAAAAAAATACGGGTTCTCACACCTAAAATAACTGAGAATTGTTATTCAGGTTCTCAAGGTTAATGGATTTTTGTAAGGTGATAGGTTGAATAAGATATCTGTCAAGATTTTCCTGGATACCATGAGTTTTTGGTATACAAGAATTTTGTCTAGGGATTTTTCCTAGAATGTCAAAGAGATGACCTTTTGAGGGATCCGAAATTTGGTATGGTTGTTTTGTTTCAAGAATATCTTCAATGATGTTGAAAAGAAGGTTTTGATTTTTGGTTATCATATGTCCTTCTTTTTCATCTTCATCACTGATGTTTGGGAATGTTGAAATGTATTTGTCATAATCGTCCTTTCGTTCAGATTTGAAAATATCTGATTCGATTAGAGGATTTGACAATTGGGCTGCTAGTCTCAAAATATTAGAATTTTGATTGTATTGGAAATGTTGGGTTGGGTTTCTGGGTGGATGAGTTTTGGGAATAGATAAGGTTTGCTGTTTTGTCGAAGAAGAAAGGGTTTTAAGACTCAAAGGTTTGGACTTTTTATTGGGCCTGGTATGGTAGCTTGGTAGCCCAATCTGTTTGTAAAAGAGTCCAAGATTTCTTTCTTGGGACTGTTTTTCTGCAGGTTGTCTGGGAAACCAGTCTGTTTGTTGGTCCTGTTCACAAGTTGTTTCTTCCCAAGACTTAATCTTCTTGTATTGGGATTCAAGAAGGCCTTTGAAGAAATCTTTGTTGTGAACTTTGTTTCTGTCTGATTTCATCAGGAATATGTATTGATATCTTCTGGAGCTTGGGAATAGTTTTGATGAATTCCCTTGGATGACTCCAGAATCATCATCAGATGTGATATTGAATAACATTGTTTCTGGCAGGATGTTCCCATCTTGTAGATCAGATTCATCCCTGTTGGTTGTGACTAGAATATCGTGAATAATATTTCTGTCTTCAATGATGAGATGTTCTTCCCACCATCCTTTGAATTGCCCAATAAATCCTATGAATAGGATATGAGCAATCAGTTGATTGCAGCCATGTAATGTTTGATTAAACATAGCTGTGGTTGTCATCTGTTGAGATGCCATAGGAAGATTGTGTCTGAACATTTCATCTATGCTCCATTCATAGATGTCTTCCTTATTGTATGGGTGTTGAAGGATATTGGATTTTATTCTGAAAATATCAGAATGAATCATTTGAGGGTGGTATAGATTTTGGATGTTTTCTTGGTTGGGAATATAATTTTGTAAAAAAGGGTTTGAATATGATTTATTTAGGGTAGAAGACCCTTGGAAGTTTTGTATGGTATTGATCAAGGAAGTTCTTTGAATTTCGAACTCTTGTTTGGGTAAAGGAATTGGAAAGTATTGTTCAATCCAAAGCTTTTGGTCTTCTAAAGGTTTGAAAAGTAATTTTGAAAAATGGGTTTTTGGAATAGGAGTTTTTGGGATGAATTGGGTAAAAAGTTTGAAAAGGTATTTTTCTAGATAGATTGTAAGAATCTTCTTGGCATGGATATAGGCTGCCTCTTGGTCAATCTTGATTTCAATTTCAAAAATGACTAATTTTGTTGAAGCAGACTCTGCCTGAATCTCTTGTTTGGTGACAGATTTGTTTAGAGAAGATATTGTCTGAGTTTTTTCCCCAATGCGTCTATTTTTCCACCGGATGTTTCTGATAGCTTGCCATTTATTTCTTGTTTGAATAGAAGAACGATCGTTTCTATTCTTCCAAGAATATAAATGCTGGATGTATTTGAATTTCTGGATTTTCTGACTCCCTTTGCTGGGTCTGATGGATCTTGGAATATTGATTCGAGATCTAGCCAGATTTGTCAGATCTGATTTTTCAGATATTCCTTGTATTTGAGACTGTCTCTATAATTTGTTGAAGATCCATGTCTCCTCAGTTTGTCCCTTGTATTTGCGGGGTAACCATGTTTTCTCTGTATAAAATTCCACCTTGAGGCTTGGGTACTCAATATTAAGTACCTCCAACTCATCAGGCTGAAACTGTTTGTTAGTTATAAAAGAATACATAAATAATTTAGGAATTTCTTCCTAATTATTGTTTGCAGGAATTTCTTTTGAATTTTTTTGAGGAATATGTTTATTATTGGAAGGGATATTAAAATCACGGAATAAGTTTGAAATAAATATTTGTAAAGAATTTTGTATTATACCTTTAGTTGACTGGGTTTCAACTAACTGATTTTTTTGTTTAAAAGAAATAATATTTGTTGGTAAATTTCTAATAACCATTGTTTTGGGAAAAGATTGAGAGGGAATTTCAACAGTTTCTTGTTTAACAATTGATTTGAAGGAATCAATTTTTGTTTGAACATTTTTATCAGTTACAGGTTTGATACTAGGTTGAGTTTTAGTTAAGACATTTATTATGGAATATCCTATGTCTAAGGAATTTCCTATGTCTTTTCTAATCTCAATGCTAGTAGTATTATCAGAATTATTCATGGATAAAAGTCTTGAAATTCCAACAGACTCTTGTCTTGGTAGATCTATTGGGTTTGATAGATTCACGGGAGAATCTGGTAGATCTTTGTCTACTGGGTTTATATAAATTGATTGGGGTAAATCTACTAATAGATCTAAAGAATCCTGAGAATCTGAAGGGTTTGAAACATTTATTGATTCTAGTAAGGATTTATGAGAGGATTCTAAAATATGGGTTGTTTGAGACAGATCTATGGATAGATCTACTGATTTTGACTTAGTTTGTATTGAATCCACGGGATCTAATGTGGAATCCTGAGTATTTATGATTTTTTACATAGTTTGGACCTGATTTATGAAATCTGGTGTAGGAACTTGTGTTTTTATGGTTTTTGACATAGAGGATGCAGGTTTTGGTATAGTTGTTTGGACTGGACTTATGAGTTCTGGTGAGGATGACTTCTTAGATGTTTGGGACTCATACCAGTCAAAGAAATGAATATTTTGTTTTGTTTTTGTCAAAAAGTCATAAATGTTTTCTTGAATATTTTTCCGGGCTTCTCCCTTATATTTGTCAAAAAATTGTTTTCTTTTATAATGATTGTGGTTTGCAAAGAATTCAGATTTAATGTGTTGTTCATTAATCTAGAATTTAGAAGCTTTGTTTTCTAGTTTTCTTTGAATAAGAATTGACTGCTCAATCCGAGCAATTCTAGTTTGAAGTTTATCCAAAGGTTTGTTGTTTGAAGAAGAACTAGAATTTATGAAATATGTTTTAACTGGAGAAGTCATTGTAAAATAATAAACAAGAAAATAAATAAAATAAACAAACACTTAGGGTCTGTTTGGTTGGAAGTAAAATGTTTTCTTTGGGAAAATATTTTCCGTGGAAGTAATTTTCCATGAAAATCATTTCCCTTTGATCATTTTCAGGTGTTTGGTTAGTTTATTGAAAATATTTTCTTACTTCATTTTTCTGGTGTTTGTTTAACTTTTGAAATATTTTCACATTTATCTCTATCTTTACTTTCTACACATTATAACTACATACTTCTTCCCATGCAAAATAAGAAAATTTATCTCATTGTTTAACTTTAAAAAATCTTGGAGAAATGTATATATGAATAAAATATATCTCCTTAAGCAATAAACAAATTGCTGGTCATTTAGTGTCAAATATCAATCACATGTAATGCTTATTGTGACATATATCTTGCACTCTCACCGCTGAAAGTTTCTCTAGAAAAGAATGTATCTATTATACATAATTAATTACTAGCATAGGATGAGTAGGATGAGGTTTTTTTTTTATTTTGAATATACTAGGGGAAGGGTTGGGTTGGGTTGGGTTGGGTGGTACGGGGGAGGGAGTGTAAGGAAGAGGTCTTGGGTCCGAGTCCTCCTGTTTACACTAAAAAAAAAAAAGAACATACTACAAGATGTTTTCAGTAAGTTTGGAACATACTACAGGCGGGATACATGCATTTCGGAAAACAACTTCAGTAAGTTTGGAAGGGAAGTTGTTTTCCATAAGATGAGTGAAAATATTTTACATAGGAAAATGTTTTCAGTAACTTTTGTGCAACCAAACAGGGGAAATTAGGAAAATATTTTCACCCGAAACAAACGGACCCTTAAATGATTAAAAACCTTATAATCCTCTTCCTTTTGGCACAGAATCCTTCGGGATCCATGGAGGATAAACCATTTTTCTTAATCAGATTATAAAGGATAGTGTGAAAATTTACAAGAAAAGATCTAATCTTTTGAGAAGAATTAACTATACATGATGACCATATTTCCATCATAATAAAGATAGTAAAATAAACCTACGAGAATAGATCTAAATCTTTTGAGAAAGATTAACTATGCATGACGACTATTTTTCCAAACAAAATCATAAGATTGATAGTAAAAAATCCATTTTCCCTGGATCTGATCTGGTGACACTTCCCCGTCTTGGAGTACGTCCCAAGAATCTCAACGCCCCTACAGAGCCAAATCCCATGGTCTTACCTGGACCGGACGTTAGCACTTACTGGATCCATGTCATTCAATCAGATCCAAAGTCATGAAATCAAGACTATCAAAATTATAATAAGCTTGAATACATTAGATAGTAATCACGAAGTTAACCAGTCTCATCTAATCAGATCTAAACTTGTAGATCTACACTATCAGTAGCATAAATAAGAAAGATGGTAATCATGAAGTTAATAAATCTCATCAGGAAGATTTAATCTTATAGATCTACACTGCCAACATCATAATAAGTAAAGAAAGATAGCCATCTCCCCACTTCCCCCTCTGGCTCTGATACCTCTGCTGTCCCACTCACAACCATTTTAAAAGAAAACAATTTTTTGACAAATATAAGGGAGAATCCCGAAAAAATATTCAAGAAAACTTTTATGACTTTTTGACAAGAACAAAACAAAATATTCATTTCTTTGACTGGTATGAGTCCCAAACATCTCAGGAGTCATCCTCACCATAACTCATAAGTCCAGTCCAAACGGCCATATCTAAACCCGCATCCTCTATGTCAAAAACCATAAAAACACAAGTTCCTACACCAGATTCTGTAAGGCCCGAAAATAACCTCTTTTTTAGGCAACCACACAATGAAGTAATTGATGAGAAAGCACAAGTGCTTGTGAGTAGAAGAGATAATCAATTTAAAGAACACAAACGTAACAATAAGTAAATAAAAAGGAAAGAATAGCAAACCAATTAACTACCCAGCTCCTCTTGAGTTTGTAGGTTAATTCAAACAAGCTACTTCAAGTTGATAAATTACAATCACTCTTGTGTACAAAGGAAGGTTCACCTCCTCCTTACCCCGAACTCCACTCGGTCAAGTCAGGACATTTTACTATCCCTCAGGATAACCCTCACAGAGCTACACTCATGAAATAATCACTCACAAATGAAAAACTTACAATGAACCTCACACCACTAAGACTACAAATCTTCTTTGAATAGTATTTTCTCACTAAAATCACTCTAGATCTTTTGTATCTTCAGTGTGCAAAAATTGTTTGAAATATCTGACCAATCACTATTTATATAGGATCAAGAAAGTGCCTCATTAATGCTTTCAACGGATAGAAAGTAGTTGAAAAGTCAACTAGCCGTTGGAGTGTCGGACGTTCGGTACTCCTGTTTTTGCGTCCGACAGCAGGCAGTGAGCTTAAGAGATTTTCATCAATTATTTCGGATGTCCGGTAGGTTGGTTTTCTGCGTCCGAAGGTATGATGTAAAACTGGGAATTTTTCTTCAATTCTTTCGGACGTCCGGTAGTCTGGTTTTCTGCGTCCGAAGTGTCGCAACGATTATCGGACGTCCGATCCTGACTTCTTGAGCGTCCGACATCTTCAGCATATTTTGTCCCTTTCAAATGTGATTAATCTTTGAATCTGATTTGTATCATAGCTGAAAGTATATCTTAGAGAAATATTAGTATTATCCATTGTTTTGTAAACATCAAAAGCAAGGGACCAAGGCCAACATTCTCCCCCTTTTTGATGATGACAAAACAATGGATGGAAGAAAGAAAAAATAGAACATATGAGCATAAGCTCCCCCTCACTCATAGCATTCAAACTTATAATTTCAGAAAAACTCCCCCTTACACATAGCATCCATCTCTCCCCCTTTTTGTCATCATAAGATCAGAGTAAAAAACCAACTATCATAATCCAGCAACAATAACAGAGTATAAAAATAGAAAAATGACAGCAATCACCAACATATCACAGAGAATTTGATATCAAAAGAAGTATCAACATATGACAGAGATTTTTGACAAAGCAAATCATCATTAAATCAGAATCGTTCTTTTCTCTCCCCCCTTTTTGACATCATACAAATTCAGTAATATCCAAGAACATCAAAGAAAACTCAGTTCAAAGTATCAGAAAAAATCAAAAGAGAAATACAACAAAAAATATTATGAACAAGAATCTCATCAATCTTACTAATATCTCCTACTTGTTAGAGTTAGTATCATGTCTAACTATCCACATGCATTTCATGCCTTTTCTCATATTCTTTCTCACATAGCAATCACTTTTCATGTGACCTTTTTGACAACAGAAATTACACATAATCAAGGATTTATTTACATGAACAGGTTTAATAAATCTTACTTGTCTTCTCTTATAAATAGCAAATTCATTTGCATTCTGATTCAGCCTTATCTGATGAGTACCAAAATTTATCTTCTTCTCATAAGTACCAAAATAAGGTTTTGTTCCATTTTCTTGAAAGCAGTTTTGTTTCTTATATTGTAGTAACTCATTTAAATCATCCATTCTTCTTTTCAAATCACTTTGTTCCTTTTTGAACAATTCAAAACACTTGTTTTTTCTGTTTAGCTCAAAATTTAAGACAGTCTAATTTTTTTTGAAGTAGTCATTTTCAGTTCTCAATTTTTTATTTTCTTGAAAGAGACGTGCATTATCCTGAAGAACAAAGCTAATTTTATGTTTTAATTCCTTGTTTCTAGCATAAGACTCTTTCAAACTATCATGCAATTTTATAATGAAAGATTCAAGATCATCATCAGTTTCATCATCACTTTCAAATTGAGAGTTAGAAGATGTTACCTCATCATCTCCAATGGCCATAAAAGCCAATTGAGCAGATTCTTCTTCCTCTTCAACTTCACCTTCTGAGTTGCAGTCATTCCAAGAGATCTGGAAGTTGTTAAACTTTGGTTTTCGTTCAATTTTTCCTTCTTTCTTTTTCTTCATTGGACACTCACTCGCACAGTGTCCAGGTTGGTCACACTCGAAGCATTTGTCCGTTTGCTTCTTATTGAACTCTTGCTTCATTTTGTTTTTTGAGTTGTTGAACTGATTTGGCAATGAATTGCTAGGTCATTCTTTTCTGAATCTCCTCTTGTTGAGAATTCTCTTGAAACTTTTCGTGATGAGTGCAATATCACTGTCATCACCTTTCATGTCATCTTCGTCTAAGGAGGCTGAATCATCTTTATCATGAGATGTCTTTAGAGCAATGTTCCTTCTTACTATCGCATCCTCTTCCTCTTGCATTTTGGACTTAAGTTTCAGCTCATAAAATGTTAGAAAATTAATAAGAGATTCAATAGGTAAGTGTAGACACCAAATTTTTAAGGTATTTTTGTTTACTTTTATTTTTATTTTTTTATGTTTTATGTTAGTTTTTATTTACTTTTAGTCTTTTATTTTTATTTTTTAAGTCATTTTAGCATAGAATTTATCGAAAAAAGAAAAATCATTCACAAAAAAAATATATGTTTTATTTCTTTTAGATTTGAGTGTACTGTTATTTACTCAAAAAAAAAAGGAAGGAAAATTATCACTCAAAAAGAGAAAAATCTTAGTTTTTTTTTATCTTTTATTCCTTGTTTTGTTCATTTCATTTGATTTTTACTTAAATTGTTATTTTTGGTTATTTTTGTTTATTATTAATTAAATAATTCTTTGAAAAAAAAAGGGAGAAAACAAGCTCACGCATGTGTGAGCTACACACGATCCAAGCCCTTCCTCAGTTTCATATCAGAAACCAGATATGTGCAGTACAAAAAAATTGCAGCTGGCTTTTTCTTCCCATTTGATTCGTTACTCCAAAGGGTTCCCAGTACCAGCGGGATCAAAGGGGCAAGAGCATGCCACATAAACCCATTTCTGGGGTTTGACATCTCAGCCTTCCATCGTAGGTTTAGGTTTTGGGGTTCCTTTAAATGCTGGAGCCGCAGCCACGAAGTGGGGATCGGATAACAGCGGAGTAACGGCTGGGGGTTGAGAGAATAGAGTGAACAGCGGAGGAGGAAGAACAACCGAGAGAGAGAGCTGGGGTTGACGGGCTTGAAGAGAGAAAAAGGGAAGAGAAAAAGGGAAGAGAAAAAGGGAAAAGAAAAAGGGAGCAAAAGGTCTTAGGCAGTAGAGAGCTGGAAAGGAACGAAGCAAGGAAAGGGGTTTCTGGGCAAAAAGGGTGAAAGGAAAAGGAGGTGACGGCTAGAGTTTGGGGGTTGGAAGCAGAGCAATAAGGGGGAGAGGTAGAAAAGGACGGCGGCGGAGGCTAGGTAGAAGGGGACCGAAGAGAGAAAAGAAAACGCCTGGAGAGAAACCGAGAGGAGTAAGGATCTGGGGGAGCGAAATAAGAGAAAAGAAAGCAGCTTCGGGGGTTTGAGAGAGAGGACAACCAGTAAAGAGAGTAGAGAGTGACGGATGAGAAGCTAAGGAAGAAACAGAGAGGGAGTCTTCGGCAAGAGCCGAGGGAAAAATCTGAAAATTAGGGGGAAGTTCTTCGGGTAGAGAAACTGAGGAAAAGTTACGGGCTTTGGAGAAACTAGAAAGCAAGAGGCAAGGGTTCCAGAGCTGGGCGAGAGGAAGGAGGAACTGAACCAGAAACTAAGCTAACTCCACCACCATTACCACCACTGCAGCCTCAAGTCACGAAGTCCCTGCTGCACCCCCATTGTGACACATTCAAAGGAGCATCTTACGTTGTCAAATTTCATAGACATTTCCAGGTATTCATAACCCTTATTTCTGCTATTGTAAAGCATTTCATTTGTAAAGGTTGGAGTCCCTCCTGTGTGTGACTGCCGAACCATTGCTGGGTTATGACTTGGCCGGGGGTTATTATAGGACCTTGCTTTCAAATGATGATGTAGTCTGGGGCTTGATGAATTTGATTTATTCAGTGTTGCGATGCCATGAGGAAACATAAGATGCACTAATAAATCTGATTAGGATCCTGGGGTTATGCGTGTTTATTTCTTCCTTCATCTCGTTACTTTGTTTGCTACTGTCGTGCATATTCTTTGCCTGGAAATTTTGTTATCAGAATTGAAGTAGTCGATGTTCTTGCCAGAAGTTTTTTTTTTTTTTTGTTAAATAACATGCCATAGTTTCCCTTCCTTCTTTGTGTTGATCGTGCAATAAATATGGACGATGTTTGCTGTCCGTAGCAGTCATAGCTGAAAGTTGCAGCCCTTTTGTCTTTTCCAGATTTGCATGTTTCTCTTGAATCTGTATGACGTTTTGACTCTAGTTGTGTGGTTGAGTGAGTTAGGATTCATTTGAATCACTAAGCATGTTTCATCCAAATAAAAAGAAACGAAATTGCAGCGGCTTCGCCGAATGTGATGCTCGATCGCATGAGTTTTGATTTGTTTGATTGTTTTTTTGTGTTTGCTGGCTGCAATGCATTCGGCAGGTCCGTTTTCTGCTGTTTCCCCAGTTGCTACCCCCTCCCTCTTTTTTGTGTATTGTTAATGCTGTTTTTTAGCGGTAATAAGTATAAGTTGTGCATTTTTGATGGCTTGGGACTGATCTGCATCATGTGCAAGTTTGATAATGAATTTCGAAAGAGAGAAATGAAGACATAAATTGTAAAAAAAAAAAAACAGATTTGCACGCTCTTCTGTTCTGATTTTTTCTTCTCCTCTGTTTAAACCCGAGAGTTCTTGTTGTTTGATTCAAATTTGGTTTGATTGAAGTAGTAGTTGTGCGCTTCAAATTGTGTCTAAGAGCTGCATGTGAAAACTCAGAAATGAAAAAGCTTGCGGATGTGAAGGTTGTAGAAGAATAGCTCCGGTTTGTAGAATTGTTTCTACGTAGCATGCATGGAAATAATTCTAAAAAGTTACACTTTAAACCCCAATTTTTCAAACTAATTCTTCTAAGGCCCAGAAACTTTGGAAAATCAATCGATTTGGGACCTTTTAAATGTGAATTTCCTTTGATATGCTCTAATAAGATTTTTGGACAGGTTGTTTAGGAATATTGGGATGGAATTTGAATGTTTAATGTGTTTTTGATATATTTTAGTTGTGATTTGGATCTTAAGTGGAATTTTGGGTATTTCGTGATTTGAATGTAACAAATTGACTTTCATTTATTCTTGTGGACTTTATGATTGATTTTACTATTTAATTGGTGCCTTGACCTTTTTATTGTTTTGAAGCTATTTTTCCTTCATTTGATTACCATTGCAAGGGAGGTACACTCTATCCCTTATTTACCTTTCTTTGACCCTCTGTGTTTATGTGATTTATGTGCTCAATTGCATGCCCTTTGAATGTTTTTTCATTTTGTTTATTTATTTATTTATTTATCCATTTTATTTGTTTTAGTTATTTTCAATTTCGATCATTTGAGAGGCACTTGAATGCCAAAGTTGTAATAGCTAGGTTATCTATTTCATTTGTTTTATTTCATTTCCCCCTTTAGATTGTAGTAGGCCCCCCTCAAATGTAATAGTTAGGGTTTATATTCGCTTTATTGCTTGCTTGTGTGTTTTGCATGTCTATGTGCTATGTGTTACCGCTTTCTTAGGGTCTTGCATCTAGATATCATGCTTATGTGTTATGTGCTATATATGATTTATGTGTTTACATGCTTTTATTAGGTCTTACATGATTTATTTGATTGTAACCGATGTGTGACGTCACCACACTAGTCCAATGCTAGTTGTGGTCAATTTCTCGAATCCACACTAGTCCAACGCTAGTTGTGGCCCTTTGTTCCGAATTTTCTCACTAGTCCAATGCTAGTGGAAAATTGTAGACATGTGCTAGTCCAACGCTAGGCCCTTAGGAGCCCCTCGAGCGTTAGATCATGGTTGTGTGATGCAATCACTTCATCTCATGCATGTTTTCATTTTTTAGGGCTTTGCCATGTTGCATGACACTTTCTTATATATGTACATCCTTTTCCCTTCTACTTATATCCCTTATTCCGTATTTTCCCTTATATGTATATTACTTACCCCTTTGTATGAAACATGACATTAGACCTGCATTTCATCTAAGCATTAGACCTAGGTTAGTACATTTGCTTGATTAGACTAGGAAAAACCCCTTGAATATGGGATATGGACGAGTTTGGCTTTCTAGCCTTAGCACGCTCGTATTCCCTCTATAAAAGGGAAAATTGAGTCACGAACATTAGTCCCCCGCACCCGTTATGATGCATCCCTTTAGGTCATGTATATTTGTACATACTTTCATTTTCGTATTTTTTTTCTTTGAGTTTCATATTTTTGCACAATTTGTGACTTCTTCAAAATAATCACTTTGGGCATCGCAAGTAATGCGATTTGCATCAATTAAAATTCGAAGAGATATTTTGACCCCTCGATACCCTCTTAGGTCTAGGGTTTGCATCCATATAGTACATCCAAATGTGATAAATTTTTTAGGTTAAATTAAGAAAATCTTTGACTAAATCACGCAACTAGCCTTGGCTAGGTTGAAAGGGTGTCTTGGATTTTTATCCTTGCCTTCCCTTTCTTCAAATATGACTCCCGAATCTTTTTCTCTGATTTTCGTAGATTTGGAGTCGTTTAAAAAGAGTTTTTCTATTTTTTCCTTTAAAATTCATTTTTAGGTGACTTGGTACACCTTAACTCAATACTAAGTGGCGACTCCGATTTTTATTTCAAAAACCCTTTTTAAAACTATTATTTTGGCCAAAACGTCGCATTTTCAAGTCCCATGGGCTTTTTCTTTGCCACACATATCACCAATTTTCAAACCTTACTTCACTTCTTTTATTATTTCAAAAATGGGGCGCGACAGTAAGGAATTTAGATCTTTAGCTTCTTCAATGGCAGTAACTTTACTCTCCCAATTCTTGGATAAAGCATTTAGAATTTTTCTATTTTTCTCACCTAGAGAGTATTCCTTTTCCAGCACCTCTAAATCCTTAATAAGATCGTTGAATCTACAATACATCTCATCAATATTTTCATGAGGTTCCATCTTGAACGATTCATACTTGGTAACCAGAATAGATTTTTTTTGTTCTCTAACATTCTCACTTCATTCATGAATTTCTCACAGTTTGTCCCAAATTTCTTTAGCCGACTTACATCCCTTGACTCTAATAGATTCATTTGAGTCTAAAGCACAAAATAATACATTCATGGCCTTTGCATTTAAGGTGAGATGAATTCTATCTGCAGCAGTCAGTTCACTTCTTATTTTTGGTCTAGATCTATGAGTATTTTCATCTATAACAGAGGTATCATATGGACCTTCACTAATAATAAACCACAATTCAATATCAATTGATTGCAAAAATATAATCATTCTTTCTTTCCAACTCACATAATTTGACCCATTAAACATAGGTGGTCTAATCACAGAATGTCCTTCAAAAAACATGGCATTATTGGTTGTCATTTTTACTCCAAAGCTGATTGAGCTTAATCTCAAGGAGACCAAGCTCTGATACCAATTGTAAGGCCCGAAAACAACCTCTTTTCTAGGCGACCACACAATGAAGCAATTGATGAGAAATCACAAGTGCTTGTGAGTAGAAGAGATAATCAATTTAAAGAACACAAACGTAACAATAAGTAAATAAAAAGGAAAGAATAGCAAACCAATTAACTACCCAACTCCTCTTGAGCTTGTAGGTTAATTCAAACAAGCTACTTCAAGTTGATGAATTACAATCACTCTTGTGTACAAAGATTGTGACACCCCGAATATTAGGAGGTTGTTTGTAAAAAAAAAAAAAAGATACTAAAGTGTATTTCTTTGGGTTTGATTTAAAACCTTATTTTGTTTTAAAAGATTAGAAACCCTAATAATTTAATCAAAAACCCTAGTTACTTGTGACTAACTGGTTTTCTTAAATCTCTCATATTTTAATTGAAACCCTAATTTTAATCACTGGAATTGTAAAATCCCTCACGTTTTTCTTAAAAATTTCATTTTATTTGGAAATTATTCATTTATTAAAGCCCTACCACCCAGTCATTCCATAATAAGTGCAAATAAACCTAGAAAGTAGGGTTTTATTTTTCGGTTTCAAGATTGGAGCGAATTAGGGATTTCGCCGGATGATTTTTCGGTACGGAGCAAGGATCAAATTTGGTGATTAAAAGTGACTTTTAAGTAAGAAATAATATGTGATTAGGAGCAATGATATAAGGTTAGTGAATGGGAAGTAAAAACCCTAGTACGTGTGTTTTGAAGAAAAACGGCGCGACTAGTCTATAATAACCACATGCTGGACGCCACGTCGCTGGGTGAATCCCTCGACTAGTCTATAATAACCTCATGCTGGACGTAACGTCGTTGGGTGAATCCCTCGACTAGTCTATAATAAAAAATAATAATAATAGTGAATCTACATGGACTTTAGATGGTGAAAGTTGATGGAGGGTCAACTGCGGGTAGTTTTGATCAAGCGCAGGGAAAATGGCTCCTGAGAGCCCATGTATCCTACCCGTGCTGTTACACGCTTTCCTACTTGCTGAATTTAAGTTGAAATTACTATTTGCTAAGTAATTGATTTGATTGCATGTTTCGGGCACCACTGAGCTTTAGCTCACCACACGATATTTGTTTTTCCTTAACATGTCTTGGAAATCGAGAGACTTGAAGCTTATCTGTTCATTTGTGTAGATTTTATTTCAGATTGTCCTTGTGTCTTTGTTTGGGTTGTCACTTGAAGCTGGAAAAGTGCAAATTCTATGTTTTGACTTGTACGGAAGTGTTCTATATTTTATGATTTCACTTCTGGGTTTGTAATGTATAAAGGTATCTATGCGTTAAAGTAGTTTGAGTTGTATCTTAAGAGTGAAGGTTCGGATGTTATTGGCCCTGTTATCTCTGGAGTTAATGTGTGTTAACATTCCAGCCGTTTAAAGTTGGGCATGTCCAATGGCGAATTGTATTTTAGTTTAGGCTATACCGGATTATTTGATCGGTTTGCTTGCGTGAGTCCTGGCGAGAGCTGGGCAGGCGACTCGCCAACCCTCTGGTTCACCTTAGGGGAAAGTGGGGTTGCCACAGGTGGTATCAGAGCTTAGGCTCTAGATCTTTGTAGTGTATCTTAGGCTTTAAGCATAAGATGCCGGACTGTGGAGTTTGATTGTTTAGTAAGTGGAATGTGATCTTAATACTTGATGATTGATTGAGTAATATTGAAGTGGTTGTTTTTAAGTGGGTTTGCACACTAGGGTTTCTTATATCGTAAGGAACTGAAGAGAATTGTGTGAGAATTGATTTGAAATATGATAGTTGAGTTTCCTGAACATTGGTACTAGCTGATATCTATAAGATCGAATTTGACTGGATAAATCGTAAGATTCGAGGTATCCTCTAGGCTTGTAATCTTCGTGAGTATATGTATGAAATCGAATGTGAATCTTGGATCGATTGCTTGAGTGAGACATTTTGTGAAATTTTCTTTGAGGAATGGTGGTGATTGAGTTGATTTGCATCTGGAGATGGCCAGTCCTAGTGCGAATTGACTTGGTTTCCACTTGACGTTTAAGTGAGCCAGTTGTACATATTCTCTGAGTTTGAAAATGGTACTTGAGGCTTTAACTAGAAATCCCAAAGTTGGTTATTCTTGGAGATGAATGCACTTTAGTTATTGGCTGGCTTGCTAAAGATTTTTAAACTTTGGATAAATGACCTTTGATTTCAACTTGTATTATGACTTGATTAGCTCTAATTTTGAATGGCATGCAACTTAATTGAGACTAGTTTAAATTCTATGTTAACTGTTAATGTGCTATTTGTGAAAATGTTATCTGTGGATATAGTTTTATTGCTCATTTTGAAAATTGTTAAATATACGTGTGCATAGATAATTTTTAGTTTAGTGAGCCGTTTGCACATATTTGTATAGATTAGTTGTGAGAATTTTGAGGACAAAATTCATTTTAAGGAGAGGAGGATGTGAGAATCCTGAATATATATATATATAAATATCAGTGCATATTTCATTTGCATTTTTAATTCTTTAATAAATTTTAGCATTAAATCTAATTGTTTTAAATAAGTGCGTAGAAATAAATTTTATGTGCAAAATAAAAGAATTGTGCTAAACTATTAAATTTCCTAGTTTTGTTACATTAAATTCATATTTCGAAGGTAAATTATTTCATTGATTTAACAATTAAATTTCTTTGAATTCCGATAGCTAATCTTAAGCGTTAATAATGATTAAGTTAATAAGTTTTGATATAAAAGGATAAACGAATATTAAGAATGTTAAATTTATATATTAAGGTCAAACTTGATTTTAATAATTTTAATAATAAAATAAGAATGTTAAGTGTTAATAGGAACCTTAGAATTACGATGAATCGATATATTTTTGATAAACCGTTACAAGTACATTGGGTACACTTAGGAGGTTAAAATCTTGATAATCGAATCTTTGCGAGATTAGTATATTATTAGGCATTCAAATTATATTTGGGGGTAATTTTGGAATTAAGTTAGAGTTAAGGACTTGAGTGAAGATTAGGAAGAGATGTGAAATGACTAAACTACCCTCCACTACCTCACAAAACTACCATGCAAACCAAAACCAATGGCCGACCAACTCCACTCAAAGCCTCACCTTATATACCTTACACTACCACACACACCACTATATCACTCTCACTACATCACAATATCACAACTTCAATTTCCTTTCTGCCGTGAGAGTGAGGGAGCAGCATAGGAAGTATCGACTGGGTGAGAGAGTGAGAAAAAAAAAAAAAGAGGGGCCGAGCTTCTTGTTTCTTTTCTTTTCTGTCCGTAAACCAGAGAGGGAAGAGAGGGACTTGTGATTCGGTCTGTCCTCCATCCGTGAGCTGGTGCAGAGCTTGAGACCAGAGTTCCTTCATCCAGCCGCAAGCCAGAGCAAGGGAGAGAAAAAGAGAGAGCTAGCGGTCTGCATTTTTTTTTCTGGACAGCCGAGAGTGAGAATTGTTGCAGCTGCTAGTTGTGTGTTTTAGGCTTCAATGTAACGGCCCCACTTCCCCCTAAGGCGAACCAAAGGGTTCGGTGGACCGCCTGCCCAGCTCTCGCCGGGAAGAAAAGACCATAAAACCCACAAAACAATCGAAATAACAATATTCCCAAACTTAAACGTAAACTTATATACATAGCCATCCCAAAAGCAATACAACTTATGTACAAAGGTTCTCCATTCTCCATACAACCAGCCCACCAAACATTGGGGCGAGAACCATAACAAAAGAATCAAAAGTACTAGATCGGCTAGTCTATACGTAGCTTCCGTCCTTGCACGCCTTCCCCTGCTAAGGAAAACAAAACTAAAGGGATGAGATGGAAAGCTCAGTGAGGTTCCGTACACATAGGTAACAAGAGAATCAATGCATTTAATACATATAAACAACAATTCAAGTTACAAGTACAAATAAAGCGATAAACACATTCATGAAAAGGATACGGGCTCACAAGGAGCCATTCGTTCATTCGTTCGTTCATTCATTCTCCTTTCGTTCCCCTACCTTCAATCATTTAAAATGCATTTTTGTATAAGTAAAACCCCTCATTCATTCATTCGTTCATTCATTTCATTCACCCCATCCCTGGCTTTTGGCCAGGCTCCACCAACCTACAAGGTAATACTCGAGTATACCGAAACGTTCACCCAAGTCCCTAATCGCCCGACCGAGTCCGCTTCTGGCTCGAGACGACCGGTAACAAGGGACAATGGCCAGTTCAGCCCAAAAGGCTTACATTCATGCACAATTAACATTTCAATCGCTCAATCATTAAAATTTCACAATCATTGAGGCTAAGTGCGATAAAGTACACACTCGCCTCGAAAACTCATTTGGCAATCATTGAAAGCATTTAACATGTTATCAATCATTCAAACAAGCCATATAATCATGAAACGTAACAAACAAGGAACACTCACGTAGTTATGCCAAACAACGTTCAAAATACCCCACCGGGTATTCCCCTCAGTCACCAATGAAACCTAATATTACACAAGAGAAAAGATATTACCATTCATCTCATATAGAAGAATCTCATCCAAAAGCCATTCACTAGGCTTACAAGTCATATCAATACAAAATAAATACGAAAAGCAAGCTAGAAACATTTTCGGATAAAAACAGTTTTGTCCTCAGTTTGCGGTAATGGCACAAATTGCGCTACGCTTATCGGATGAGGGTAGAAGACCCACCATCTCGAAGCTAAAAGACAGGGCTACAACAATGTAGAAGGCCACTCAGTCCAAATCCTAGCACAACTAAGTCAAATATGCCAAATAACAAACCAGAACCGTAATTACAGGTTTACAAATTACACTATGCTGTAATCAGTACAACTCAGTCTAAACAGGTCCAAATGCAGAAATTCCAAAGGCATATGGTATCTAGGACATCAAGATACATTTCATCAGAAGACCTCAACCACCAAATCCAAAGCAATTCCAGTCAAAACAGCCAATTACAAACGCAGTTCGGCCATCTTGAAGAACCCAGAACAGCAACAGTAAAAACAACATTTCTCACTCTACACTACTCCAAATGACCTGAAATTTACAACCACTTCAAACACATCAATACCTACACCTTTCATGTTTTAAGCCAAGGCCAATTCGGCCTCTAGCCATATGATACAAAACCGGCCAGAATTGGGGATATAAAACCCTAACTTTTCACATTTCCTTCCAAATCCAAAATTGATTGCAATTATCTATCATATACACCTACTAGAGTCATTACCCTACATTTCCAACCATCATAGATAGCCACAACATCATGATCACATTAAACCAGAAAATTCCTAATTAAATATAAAACTTCACCATAAATCAACCCAAATCAAGATATAACTCACTAAGAGACATATCCAACCCTTACAATTCACAATTTAACCATTATCAATGCAAGAGAGAACTTTCTTAATCAACTTACCTCACAACTCAAGAAGACTAGCAATTCAAAGCTTCCCTTTCAAAATCACTCCACCCAAAAGCTTTAACCTTCCAAGAAGCTCACTTGTACGGAGTGGTTTCAAAATCTATCGGTGAAATTCCAAGATTGAAGCAAAAATCAAAGATGAAGATTGAAGAGTTTTTTCTCTCTTTGCTCTCAAAGCTCACGGTTGGACAGGGAAGAAATGAGATATTTTGGACCAAAAAGATGATAAGAAGGAAGAAAAAACGCTGGTCAAACCAGCTGTCCTGTCACAATCCGGCCGGATTCCTGGCCGGATATGAGGCAGAGACGAATCAAATTTTTTCAAAACTGCACCACAATCCGGCCAACAATCCGGCCAAGAAATGGCCGGATTTCCGGCCGGATTCGGTCCTTCAGCATTTTCGTAAAATTTTTCCTCTTTTCCAAGTTTGAATGCCATGCTCAAACGTAGTTCTAACACATACACATACATACATATCTCATACATAATTGCACATAACAAAAAGGCCTTCCCGTTTTTAAAACGATTAGTGGACAAAACTTCAATTAAACGGGAAACGGGAATAAACCAAAACACTTAGAAAGTATGAAAGGTTTAGGGTTCTCACATTCAAGCTAAGGTAAATTCTGGACTTAGATGAATTGTTTACGGGTTGACGAAGCTGTCTATACGCATGCATGTGGGTCTGTGAGGTTAGATGAGAAATTGAGACTTAAGAAATCTGGTTTGGAAAGAATTGAAGTTGCCGAGAGCTTAATCTAGAAATGCAGCTTTAAATTTGTTCATCTGAGGTAATCTGAGATTAGAAATGTGTTTAATTAACTGAAAAAAAGATGTTTAAACCATGCATGAAGCTAATTAGCCGGATTATGCTAGAAGATAAAAATGAAACAGGAATTTGCTGCATGCAAGCTCATCCGAGAGTAGTGAACAAAATTCTGGATTTGTGGTTGAATGCTGTTGATGTCTGAACCTAATTTGAACTAGGACTGATAGTAAATACATTGATTAGTCATGCATGTTAGTTTTGAGTAAAAAGAAAAAAAATATATATATAAAGTTCTAGCTGGAAAAAAATATCCAGATTTGCGTCTAACTAAGCTGCTGGAAATTTTCTGGAATAGCCGAGAGACTTCATGTTTGTTTGCATCCGTAATTGCTGTCAAATGGAAAATTTTGTTATGAATTGCATGTAGATTGTTAGCTTTAAGTATTAAGTGAAGTTTAATGGAAGAAAACCTGAGGAAAAGTTGAATTGTGGATTGAAACCGAGAGAAATTTTCTGCTGCAAAATATTCCAGCTTGGTCGAGAGAAGGAAGTTGAGCATTTAATTAGTTTTGTTTTCGAATTTTAATTAAGATTTTCATATTGGATGTTTAAGATTTGCTTGAAGCTTGCTAATCACCTTTTGCATGTTGAGCTGAGGTAAGAATTGAAGAAAACTAGGAACAAAAGCTATATAAATAAACTATCAATTGCTGGAAAATTTTATCTTAGCTGATGACAGATTTATGGGAACTTTTTGGTGGAATAATTTGCTGGAATTAAGCATTATTTGCTTTGGTATATGCTGGTATGAATGTCATACTTAAATGTATGGATGGTTTGAATAAAAGTCTTATGGTTTTAAAAGAGAAAAAGGAGTTTTTCACAAGTGAAAAATGAGTTTCCAGATTTTCGGATTTCACTGACCAGTCTCAGTAAAATGCTTATATCTTGGTGTAGGAAAATCCGATTGAGGTGCCGTCAGTGGCATTTGAAACTAGAATCATGGGCCTTTGTTTTGTAGAAATTTCATATTTTTCCTCCATGTGTACTGCTGTCCGTGACTCCTCAAAGTAGGTTGTCCTGCTTGAATGTCCTGTTTCTTCAGGAAACTGAATTCTTGACTTGGATCGAATATTTGGCCTATTTGTGATTTGAATCCCTGAAAAGTGTCTTCTGGGATGTGATAGTATTAAAAATCTATTTTACAACAGTATAATTTTCATAATTGTTTGATTTGTGGAACATGAACTAAAGCAATTTTTGAAAGAAAATATTTTCCAGCATGACCGAACTGGTTGGGATTTTTGGTGGATTTATTTGCTGGATTTGTGCATTATTTATTTTAGCTTGGTTTGGACAGCTTATATGCTATACGTTTGGTGTTTCTAGAAAGTAAAAGTTGGACATCTTGGATTGAAATTTACTGGAATTTTCTTGACTATCGAAACAAGAAAAGAAAATCTGAGTTCCTAAGTGTATTTGTGAGTAAGCTAACCGTGACTTTCTTCTATGCTTGAGTTAAACTTTTAGTTGACTTGTTGTAAGAAATATTTGTTTGATACCAAGAGCTAATGATTGATGAAGCTCTTGGCCATTTGAGTAGTTTCTGCAAAATTTAATTTTAATAAAGTGTTCAAGTAGCTGACTAAAATGTGCTTGGAAGTTCCCTGGTTTGCGTTTTGGATTGTCTTGATACCTTGGACTTCCTTTATCGAGTTTTATTTGGAACTGAATCTGTTGAGACCTAGGGCTAATGATTGATGAAGCCCTAGTGAAATTTATGTTTAAATTGTGCTTTAGACATATTGGCAACTTGGAATACTATGTGCAAATAAAAGGGACTTGTGAAGACCGTTCTAGTCTTTTGAATTCAAGTAATTTTAAATCAAACCTTATGAGAATATTTTGCCCTAACATTAAGTTATATATATTGAGTTTAGCACGTTAATATAAAAACTTAGATATTGGGACTTTTAAAACCTTGCCGACTAGTTATGTTTTTCTTTGCTTAAACCAGTTTTATTACCTTTAGGGAGTAATTGCAATAACTACTAAACTTTAAGTTTTTCGTAAAATTACCCTTGACTAGTTGTTTTAGAGAAAATTTGTTAAAAATAATAGATTCGAATAATTTCAAATAAAAGATGTAGAAAACTTGTTCGGCAAGAAAAACTTTTACAAATTGATTTGGCTCTAGTTTGCCCTATAGAAGAAAATTGTTATAAAGAAAGCCATATGAAACAACTTACTACTTTTACTAAGCTTAATCCTAAGCGGATTGTCGAATTATTTCGAGGAAATAAACTAGTAATATACAGATAACCTTTTATATTTATACATCTAGAATTTGAACAGAAAACTTATAGTGCTTAAAAAACTTGGTTTTCTAGGATTTAGCGAGGACGCGGATTTCGATTCCCAGCGTGAGTTGTGACTTCACCCTTGGTGAGTGTCCCTGCTTGTTCTATGCCTACTTGATTAAAGTGCTTTCTTGATTTGATATGTGATAATTGGAAAAATGGTTTTCTGATCCATCGAAGTGGGCAGTGTGTACTTTATCGCACTAGCTCTTTCGAGTGGTGACTTGCTTGAAATATTTTCGTGAATATCCTGCTTGCACTATCTACATGCTGGACGCAAAGTCGCTGGGTGAATCCCTCGACTAGTCTATAATAACCTCATGCTGGACGTAACGTCGCTGGGTGAATCCCTCGACTAGTCTATAATGAATCCCTCGACTAGTCTATAATAACCTCATGCTGGACGCAAAGTCGCTGGGTGAATCCCTCGACTAGTCTATAATAACCTCTAGTCTATAATAACCACATGCTGGACGCAACGTCGTTGGGTGAATTCCTCGACTAGTCTATAATAACCTCATGCTGGACGCCACGTCGTTGGGTGAATCCCTCGACTAGTCTATAATAACCACATGCTGGACGCCACATCGCTGGGTGAATCCCTCGACTAGTCTATAATAACCACATGCTGGACGCCACGTCGCTGGGTGAATCCCTCGACTAGTCTATAATAAAAAAAAATAATAATAGTGAATCTACATGGACTTTAGATGGTGAAAGTTGATGGAGGGTCAACTGCGGGTAGTTTTGATCAAGCGCAGGGAAAATGGCTCCTGAGAGCCCATGTATCCTACCCGTGCTGTTACACGCTTTCCTACTTGCTGAATTTAAGTTGAAATTACTATTTGCTAAGTAATTGATTTGATTGCATGTTTCGGGCACCACTGAGCTTTAGCTCACCACACGATATTTGTTTTTCCTTAACAGGTCTTGGAAATCGAGAGACTTGAAGCTTATCTGTTCATTTGTGTAGATTTTATTTCGGATTGTCCTTGTGTCTTTGTTTGGGTTGTCACTTGAAGCTGGAAAAATGCAAATTCTATGTTTTGACTTGTACGGAAGTGTTCTATATTTTGTGATTTCACTTCTGGGTTTGTAATGTATAAAGGTATCTATGCGTTAAAGTAGTTTGAGTTGTATCTTAAGAGTGAAGGTTCGGATGTTATTGGCCCTGTTATCTCTGGAGTTAATGTGTGTTAACATTCCAGCCGTTTAAAGTTGGGCATGTCCGATGGCGAATTGTATTTTAGTTTAGGCTATACCGGATTATTTGATCGGTTTGCTTGCATGAGTCCTGGCGAGAGCTGGGCAGGCGACTTGCCAACCCTCTGGTTCACCTTAGGGGAAAGTGGGGTTGCCACAAATGCTTCCAACGGATAGAAAGTAGTTGAAAAGTCAACTAGCCGTTGGAGTGTCGGACGTCCGGTACTCCTGTTTTTTGCGTCCGACAGCAGGCAGTGAGCTTAAGAGATTTTCTTCAATTCTTTCAGACGTCCGATAGGTTGGTTTTTTGCGTCCGAAGGTATGATGTAAAACTGGAAATTTTTCTTCAATTCTTTCGGACGTCCGGTAGTCTGGTTTTCTGCGTCCGAAGTGTCACAACGATTATCGGACGTCCGATCCTGACTTCTTGAGCGTCCGACAGCTTCAACATACTTTGTCCCTTTCAAATGTGATTAATCTTTGAATCTGATTTGCATCATAGCTGAAAGTATATCTTGGAGAAATATTAGTATTATCCATTATTTTGTAAACATCAAAAGCAAGGGACCAAGGCCAACAGATTCTCCCGTGGATCTATTAAACCCAGTAGATCTACCAAACCAAAAGTTTATTAAACCTCCAAAACTTTTGGTTTCTGGTCAATTATTACAAAATAATACTACTAGTCTTGATACTAGAAAAGACATAGGAAATTCCTTAGACGTAGGATATTCCACAATAAATGTCTTAAATAAAGATCAACCTAGTACCAAACCTATCACTGTTAAAGATCTTCAAACAAAAATTGCTATTCTCAATAAGAAAATTAAAACAATTTAAAAAAACAACCACTGAAAAGGAAATCATTAATAAACCCTCTCAGTCAAACATAATATTCTACAAAAAACATTTTGTTCTTATAAAACTAGTTATCAATGATAATTATATTGCAGAAACAGAAGCTTTATTTGACACAGGAGCTGATCTCAGCTGTATCCAAGAAGGTCTTATCCCGACAAGGTTTTTTGAAAAAACAAAAGAAAGCCTCCGAGGAGCCAATGGTTCCCAATTAAACATCCAATTCAAACTCTCAAATATCCAAGTTCAATTCTCTTCTGTATCCATCAAAGAAACATTCCTCTTAGCAAAAGATCTAACCAACAATGTTATTCTTGGGACAACTTTTGTTACCAAACTAATCCCTTATCTGACCACTGATGAAGGGATCATATCCCAAAAATATGGGCAAAATGCTCTCTTACCCTTTTCCAGAAAACCAATCCAAAAAACATTAAATTATCGATCCCTCAAAAACAGTCAAATCAATTTCTTAAAAGAAGAAATCGTCTACAAAAGGATAGATGAGCAACTAAAGAAACCAAAAATTCAACAAAGAATCCAGAGTTTCCAAACAAGAATCCAGAAGATGGTTTGTGCAAAAGTTCCAAATGCATTCTGGACAATAAAACAGCATACTGTTCATCTTCCTTATGAACCTGGCTTTGAGGAGAAAAATATTCTGACAAAAGCCAGACCTATACAGATGAACCAAGAACTACTACAATATTGCCAAAAAGAGATTAATGATCTCCTATCAAAAGGCATTATTAGCCCTAGCCAATCTCCATGGAGCTGTCCAGCATTCTATGTCAACAAACCATCAGAGATTGAAAGAGGAGTTCCAAGGCTTGTAATCAATTACAAAGAATTGAAATAAGAATTGAAATATATAAGAATTCTTCCAAAATAAGAATTGAAATAAATATATTTATATATAAATATATTTTAAACAAAATATTTATATTTATATATAAATAGATAATATTTATTTTAATAGATATAATATATATAATAAACATATAAATATACATAATTGAAATATACATATTAATATTATTATAATTTATCTATATAATATAATATGCGTAATTGAAATATACATATTAATATATATTAATATACATATTATAAACAAAATTGAAATAAATATATTTATAAATTTATATAAATATATAAAAATAAATATATTTACATTTTACATAAGTATATATAAGTATATTTATAAATATATATAGAAATATATTTTAAACAAAATATTTATATTTAAATATATACATTTTTGTATATATATTTAATTAATTTTATTTTTTGAAATTTTATTTTTTGTATATATATTTTTTTAATTTTATTTTTTGTATATATAATTTATTAATTTATTTATACATTTTTATTAATTTTTTTTGAAATATATATATAAATTTATATAAATAAATATATTTATATATTTAAGTAAATATGTATGTAAATATAATTATAAATATATAAATATATTTTAAACAAAATATTAAAATTTATATATAAATATATATATTTATTTTTTTGTATATGTATTTTATTAATTTTATAAGTATATATATTTATTTTAAACAAAATATAAATATTAAATTTTGTATTAATATTTATATATAAATATATATTTATTAAAAAAAATATATTTATTTGTATATAATATTTATATATAAATATATATTTTTATCACAATATAAATATATATATTAATATATTTTTTGTATATTTGAAGTTATTTTTGATATATTGTTTGGATATGGTGTTTTTGGAGTTGTTTTTGTTTGTATATTACTGTAGCGTTGTAAATGAAAAAAAAATATTTCAAAAACTCTCAAATCCAAACGGAGCCTATAGTTGTTGGAAAACTTTTGTGTAGTTTTTTTGATAGTTTGTGCTTGCTGTTGTGGTTGGTGGCAAACATTTGGGCATGTTTTTGAGGCAGTTTATGTTTGGTTGGATGCTTTTGTCTGCTTCACTTGGAATTCTTCTTTAATGTATTTATTGACTATTTTAATGGAGAATTCTGATTAAGGGCTGGAAATGTATTTCTCAATTGCTAGAAACATTATAGCTATTGGAAAACTTTTGTAGTTTTTTAGATAGTTTGTGCTTCCTGCTATGGTTGGTGGAAAACATTTGTACATGTTTTTGAGGTAGTTTATGTTTGGTGGAAAGGTTTTGTCTGCTTCACTTGGAATTCTTGTCAACTAATGGAAACTTTAATGTACTTACTGACTGTTTTAATGAAGAATTCTGTTTAAGGGCTAGAAGTGTATTTCTCAATTGCTAGAAAATGTTATAGCTGTTGGAAACTTTTGTGTACTTATTTACTATTTTAATGGACAAATCTGATTAATGGCTAGAAGTGTATTTCATAGTTGCTTGTTTTTTTGGCAAGACATTTTCCAAAAAATCATAAGAATAAGGTGCATGTTTTCATGAACAAAACAAACAAATTTCTGAATTTTCATTCATAAAAAAATCATTGTCTTATTTTATAGGCATCATTATCAACATAAGCAAAAGTGAAAAAATAGATACCATTAGACAATAGCTAACTAATGCTTTCAAGTTCTTCACTTTATCATTCAATTTCAAGCTTGGAAAATGTTCTTCAACTGTTGGCCTCCCAAAAAAGTTTTCCATCGTGGGTTCATCTCTATAGATGGGGTTAACACAATGACCAAAATCTACATTCATCCTTTTCACACACGAAGTACAACATCGCTTTTGATGGTTTCTCGGACTCGACAATCCCTAACTCTGCTACCCCATCGAGAGCTTGATGAAGACATGAAGAAACAAAGGTCAAGTGCAATTGAAAGAAACAAATCAGATTCAAAGAAACAAATCTGCTACCCCATCAAGAAAAACTTTCAATTATAAAGCAAATCAGATTCAAAGATCAAGTGCAATTGAAAGAAGCAAAGGTTGTTGAAAGCTGTCGGACGCTTGTGAAGATAGGATCGGACGTCCGATAATCATTGTGCAACTTCGGATGCATGATGAACTCCACCACCGGACGTCTGAAGGAATTAAGACATTTTCTCTAACTCATGGACTTCAATTGGACGCAAAACATTAGAGCACCGGATGTCCGATAAATAATGCGGCACTTCAGATCCAAAGCATTTGAGGTACCGGACGTCCGAAAGAATTGAAGAAGATTTGTCATATTTATCATCTGCTTTCGGACGCAAGCATCAGAGACACCGGATGTCCGAAAGAATTAAAGAAATTTCCTCAAGCTCACTGCCTGCTGTCGGACGCAAGTATCGGAAGAATCGGACGTCCAACACTCCCAACGGCTAGTTGACTCTTCAACTGTCTTCTATCGTTGGAAGCATTAATAGAGAAATTTTTGGTCTCATATAAATAGTGCATGGTCAACTATTTTTTAGACAACTTTTGCAAATTGAGATTACAAAAGATCAAGAGTGATTTTAGTGAGAAAATACTTTACAAAGAAGATTTGTACTCTTAGTTATATGAATTTCATGTAAGTTTTTCTTGTGTGAGAAAAATACTTCAATAGTGTAGCTTTGTGAGGGTTATCTGGAGTAATAGTAAAACTTCCTAAGTTGACAAAGTGTAGCTTGGGGCAAAGAGGAAGTGGTCATTTCTTTGTACACAAAGATTGGTTATATTTGATCAACTTGAAGAAACTTGTTCTATAAAGAGATATTCAAGCTCAAGTGGAGCTTGCAAGTGATATTGGTTTGCTATTCTTTCCTTATTACTTCCTATCTCTTGAATCTTAATTGCTTATCTTTTCTACTCTCAAACTTTCTTGCTTTCTCACTAATTGATTAATTGAGTGGTCATCTAGAAAAAAGGGTAAATTTCATATTGAGCAAAAAAGTGTCTCATAACTTGATTAGTTTTTAAATAACCTAATTCACCTCCCTCTTAGATTGTCTTCGATCCCTATAATTAGTGTCAAAATTTGGTCTCCTAGAGATTAAGCTCAAGCGGTTTTGGAATAAAATGACAACCAACAATACCATATTTTTTGAAGAACAATCTGTCACTAGACCTCCAATATTTAATAGATCTAATTATGTGAGTTGGAAAGAAAGTGATTATTTTCTTGCAATCTATTGATATTGAACTGTAGTTTATTGTTAATGAAGATCCATATGATGCATCTATAATAGATGAATCCACTCACAAACCAAAATAAAAAATCAAAAATGAATTCACTTGTGATGATAGAACCCACCCCACCTTGAATGCCAAGACTATGAATGTGTTGTATAGTGCTTTAGATTCAAATGAATCCATTAGGGTCAAAGGGTGTAGTTCTGCTAAAGAGATTTGGGACAAACTGAGAGAAATTCATGAAAGGAGTAAAAATGTGAGTGAACAAAAGAAATCCATATTAGTTACCAAATATGAATTATTTAAGATGGAACCTCATGAAAATATTGACAAAATATATTGTAGATTCAATGATCTCATTAAGAACTTAGAGATACTAGAAAAAGAATATTCTTTAGAAGAGAAAAACAGAAAAATCTTGAATGCCTTGTCCAAGAATTGGGAAAGTAAGGTGACTGCCATTGAGGAAGCTAAAGATTTGAACTCTTTGCCTATTGAATCTCTTATCAATTTTTTAACCTCTTATGAGTTGAACCTCAAGACTAAGGTACAAGAGGAAGAGCATTGCTCTAAAAATATCTCAAAATAAAGATGACTCGGCTTCTTGGATGGAGAAGATGTGGAGTTGATGACAATGATCTTGCTCTCATCACAAGAAGTTTCAAGAGAATCCTCAACAAAAGAAGATTTAAAAAAAGAGGACCTACCAATTCATTTCCAAATCAGTTCAACAATGCAAGAAACAAAGGAAAATAAAAGGTCAATAAAAAGCAAGCTGACAAATGCTTTGAATGCGGCCAACTCGGACACTACATGAGTGAGTGCCCAATGAAGAAGATGAAAGAGGAAAAAGTTCAACAAAAGTCAAAGTTCTTTCAAATAAAATGGAATGATTGCAACTCAGATGGTGATGTTGAAGAGGAAGAAGAATCTGCTTAAATGGCTTTCATGGCCATTGGTGATGATGAGGTAACCATTTACAACTCTTAACTTGATAGTGATGATGAATCTGATGATGATGTTAATTCTTTCATTGAAATATTGCATGATAACTTGAAAGAATCCTATGCTAGAAACAAGAAATTAAAACAGAAAATCAATTTTCTTATTCAAGACAATACAAACCTTTTTCGACAGAATACAAATCTGAAAGATAAAAATGATAACTTCAAAAAGGTTGAGACTGATTTACATGTTGAGTTTGACAGAAAAATAAAACTTTGTGAAATGTTCAAAAGGGAACAAGGTGATTTGAAAAGAAGAATGGATAATTTAAATGAGTTGCTCCAATACAAGAAACAAAACTATTTTCAAAGGAATGAATCAAAATCTCATCGTGGCTTTCATGAGAGGAACTTATATTCTAATGCAAATGAGTTTACTATTTACAAGAGAAGACATGTAAGGTTTGTTAAACCTGTCCATACAAGCAACTTTTTGACTGTGTAGTTTCTGTTGTCAAATAGGTCACATGAAAAGTAATTGCTATGTAAGAAAGAATATGAGAAATGACATGAAATGCATGTGAATAGTTAAATATAATGCTATCTCTCAAGGACCGAAATAGTAAAGGGTACCATATGTTATCTTGTGAAATTTTGTGTAGGTGAACTTGGTGAATATCATTAAGGAATCAAAATGGTTCATAGATAGTGGATGCTCAAGGCACATGATCGGTGATCCATCTCAATTCATCAAGCTCAAGCCTAAATCAAGTGGAAAAGTGACATTTGGAAATGACAACAAAGCCAAAACAATTGGAGTTGGAGATGTTGGTAAGAATGGTCAAACCTTTGTTCATAATGTTCTTTTAGTTGATAATTTGAGTTATAACTTGCTAAATGTTAGTCAATTTTGTGATAGAAATCTGTTTGTATTGCTTAAAAAGCATGAATGTCTTGTTCTTGAATCAAAATTTAATATTATCTTCAAAGAAAAAAGAATAAATGATATCTATGTGGTTATTCTTGAAAATGTTGACTCCTCTAGTTTTAAATGCCTTAAAGTTTCAAATAAAGACCCTTGGTTGCGGTATAAAAGACTTTGTCATTTCAACATGAATTTGTTAAAAGAAATTTTCAAAAAGAAACTTGTTAGAAACTTGCTAAAAATTAAGTTTGAAAAAAACAAAATCTATTGTGCTTGTCAATTTGGAAAACAAGTCAAAATTTCCTTTAAACCCAAAAAATGTGTTTCTATTTCAAAACCTTTGGAACTTTTACATCTTGATTTGTTTGGTCCTACACAAATTGCTAGCTTGGGTGGTAAAAGATATTATTTAGTCATTGTTGATGATTATTTTAGATACACATGGGTGATGTTTCTTACTCATAAGGATCAAAATTTTGTTTCCCTATTTGCAAAAGTTTAAAATCTGATTGGATTGAAAATTGTTAAGATTAGAAATGATAATGGTTCAAAATTTAAATTTTGTGATTTTCTAGAATTTTGTGATCATAATGGTATTACACATGAATTTTCAATTGCAAGAACTTCTCAACAAAATGGTATTGTTGAAAGAAAGAATAGAACCCTTCAAGAAGCTGCAAGAACTATGTTAAATGACTGTAACTTTTCAAAATATTTTTGAATCGAATTCGTAAATACGGCTTGTTATGCAATGAATAGAGTTCTTTTGAACAAAAGCTCTTATGAGTTGATTTTTGATAAAAAAATCAATTGTTGGATATTTCAAAGTTTTTTGTTGCAAATATTTTATTTTAAACATTAAGGAACATCTTGAAAAATTTGATAAGAAATTCGATGAAGGCATTTTCTTGGGTTATTGTAAAAACAAAAGAGCATTTAGAGTCTATAATTGAAGAACCCTTGTTATTGAAGAAGCAATACATGTTACATTTGATGAATCTAATGATGATATTTTCAAAAGTTGTTATGAGGATGATGATGTAGGTGTTCTAAAAGGACTTAAGAACCTCACAATTCATGATCAAGACAATGCTCCACTAGAAGAAATTTCAAAGGAAGATGATTCTCAAGAGAATCAAGCATTCGAAGAAAATGACAAGGATGTTGGTACACCTAAGGATCTTTCAAGAGCTTGGAAGTTCGTTCAAAATCCTTTTAAGGAACTCATTATTGGTGATCCATCCGAAAAGGTTAGAATTTGTTCGTCCTCTAAACAATTGATGGATAATTTTACCTTAGTCTCATATTTTGAACCTAAAAATGTTGTTGATATTTTGAAAGATGAAAACTGGATTTTAGCCATAGAAGAGGAACTAAATCAATTTGAAAGAAACAAGATTCGGACAGCAGTTGAAAGGCCTCAAAATCATCCTATTATTGGCACAAAATGTGTCTTTAGAAATAAAATGAATGACAAAGGTAAAGTTGTGAGAAATAAGGCTAGACTTGTAGTTAAGGAGTATGCTCAAGAAGAAAGAATAGATTTTGATGAAACATTTGCTCCCGTAACTAGGCTAGAATCAATTAGAATGTTCTTAACTTTTGCATGTTTCAAGGATTTTAAATTATTTTAAATGGATGTTAAAAGTGCCTTTTTAAATGGTTTTATTGATCAAGAGGTCTATGTTGACCAACCTTCCGGTTTTAAAAATGAGACATATTCAAATCATGTGTTAAAACTTTCAAAAAATTTGTATGGATTAAAACAAATTCCAAAAGTATGGTATGAACGTTTAACTAATTTTTTGGTTGAAAATGATTTTAAAAGGGATATTATGGATACTACTCTTTTCACTGAACAAAGTTCAAATGATCTTTTGATTGTGCAAATATATGTGAATGATATTATTTTTGGCGCTATTAATGAGTGTTTTTACAAGGATTTTTCCACTATTATGTAAAATGAGTTTGAAATGAGCATGATGGGAGAGTTGAACTTCTTTCTTGAGCTCCAAGTGATTCAAAATCGAGATGGGATATTCATTAATTAAGCTAAATATACGAAGAAACCCATCAAAAGATTTGGAATGGAGGATTCAAACTAAGGTGAAACACCTATGTGCACATCTACCAAGTTTGACAAGGATGAAGAATGTATAAAAGTTGATGAGAAGAAGTATAGAGATATGATTGATAGTTTACTTTATTTAACCGCAAGTAGACCTGATATTATTTTTGTCATTTGCTTGTGTGCTCGATTCTAATCTTGTCTAAAGGAATCTCATTTGATTGCTGTGAAAAGAATTTTTAGATATTTAAAAGGAATCTTGAATTATAGTCGTTGGTATCCAAAATGTCATGAATTTTCTTTATATGATTTTTTGGATGCTGATTTTCGTGGATGTAGGATAGATAAAAAAAAGTACAAGTGGTACATGTCACTTTCTTGATAATTACTTAGTATCATGGTTTAGTAAGAAACAAAATGCTATCTCCTTGTCTACGGCCGAAGCGAAATATGTTTCAGCCAGTGCATGTTGTGCTCAATTGTTTTGGATGAAAAGTACCTTGAATGATTTTGGATTAGTGTATGACTGTATGCCTATATTTTGTGATAATACAAATGCCATGAAATTGACAAAAAATCTCATCAACATTCTAGGACAAATCATATAGACATAAATGATCATTTCATTCACGATCTTGTCTAAAAAGGTGAAATTTGTGCACAATATGTTTGCTTAAAATATCAAATTGCTGATATTCTTACAAAAGCCTTAACATTAGATCAGTTTGTATTTTTTAAAACAAAATTGAGCGTTTTGGAAAAGAATTTCTAAAAAAATCTCTGGTCACACTTTATCGGACGTTCGATACCATATGAACGGACGTCCGGCAGTGTTCTAAGCCATTTTTCAGAAAATTTTTGGATTGGATGGTAGTGTCGGACGCTTCTCTTCATTCGCCCGTCCGACACTCAAAAGTGACCTATTATAAAGAAACTTTCTCCTTCATTTATTTCAAACCTAACTGTTGTCTCGGACGCATCCTTCACCTTCTTACAATTTCAAAATTCAAATTCATCTCTTTTTTGATCAATTTCCAAGAAATTGACTTTACCAATACAGGTACAACTCCTTTGTACATTGATTGGCACTTACAACCTTTTCTAACTGCCAACCACTTTACCGATCCTAATTTTTATCCAAAATCCTAGACACTCAAAATTCACCCATTTTGAAACATTCAAACATACATTGTAGTCTAAATTGCTATCTTAGTCCATTTGATATACAATTTCATCAATCTCTGCATCAAAATCATCCTGCATATCACCATGGTACGATTGAGAGGAGACCCTGCTGGTATCGTACGCACTATCAGGCTTAGAGATGAAGAAAATGTTGAGCATTCCATCAGGAAATCACCTAGAAAAAGGACTGATGTGCCAACTGATGCTCAACGTGGTGGAAAAAGGAAACGTCCTGCCGGAATACAACCTGCTACTCAAACTGAGGAAGAGCCAACTCCATTGCCCAAGTTTATTGATGATGAGGCCAGAGAGAGGTTTGAATGGATTTCACAGAAGGATTTCATCAGTCAAAGAACCATTCTCCCCTCTGAATTCCGTAAGCTCGATCTTGAACCAATCCATAAATTTTTTGAATTCCAAAAATGGTCTCACATTCTGACCTTATCCAACACCTATTACCCTGATATGCTTCATTAGTTCTTTACTAACCTTAAGAAGGGTAATTCTCACACTAACCTTGTCTCTCGTGTCAATTCAGTAGATATTGCATTTAATCCTGATATTGTTAATGCGATTTTAAAGACCAAAATTGAAGATGGTTTTGAAGGAAAAATTGTAAACTTCTTCTCTTATGAAGAGTTTCCTTTTGCCTATCACCATTTTCACATTGAAAAACTGATGACTTATTTCCGACAACATTTTAACACACCTGCTGAAGCAAAATTTAAGGATTTCAGTCCTCAAAATCTGATCATCTTTATAATAATTTCAAACTTGTTGGTTCCTACTGATGGTCATAGGATTGATGTCGACAAAATGTGTGACGCCCCGAAAGGATGAGTGTGAAGACTCGCAAATTCCTTATATATTTCTTGAAAATTTTCTTTTATTTAAAAATTATTTGGAAAATACTATTCTATACCATCTTACTACTCAATCACCCTAGAAAAAGTGCCAATAATCATAGGAAATTAGGGTTTTCCTTTCCGATTTCAATTCGAAGTGAAATAGGGTTTTTCGTGTATCCGTCGTGTAATCATCTGGTACGGAGCGAGGATCAAATTTGGTTCTTAAGAGTGACTTTTGGGTGAGAAATAATATGTGATTAGAAGAAATGATAAAAAGTTAGTGAATAGGAAGTAAAAAACCCTAGTACGTGTGATTTAAGGAAAAACGGTGCAAACCGACGTGTACCGTGTACTACCGATTGAACCCACCACTTGACTACCACTTTCTTACCACCACATACCCTTGATATTTTGAGCAAAATATCCTCTTATTTCCAGCTGGCTTTGGCCAAAATTTGTGGCAAAAAATGCAAGGGAAAGAAAGAGAAATTTGCATGGCTTTGGTGGTGACAAGTATCACCACCCTATGGCTCTTTGATTAATTTTTTTCCTTGTTCTTTTATCCTTCATTTTAGCTCATTTTCCTTCATTTCTTTCTATTTTGGTCGAGCTTAAGAGAGAGAGAAAGAGAGAGCAAGAGTTTCACCATTTCATCTTGAAATTGAACCATCCAAGTGAGGAACCAAAATTCTAAACCGATTAAAGTGTGAGTTGTGAACTTGGGAAGCTAAGGGAACCAAAAATTCCAAGAGGAGGTGAAGTATTACTCTTACAAGCTTCATTTGTTGAGGTATAAGGCTAAACCATGGCTTTGGTTCTTTTATTTTGGTTTAAGTTGTTATATAATACTTGTTTTGGTTGGATTAGTGGTGATACAAGTTGTTATGATGATTTAAAGGTGATTTGTGTGAGTTAGGGTTTGAGGTATTTTCTGCCTATCCTTGCTATATGGATGATATATGTTGTATTTAAGCTTATATAAGTGGTTGTGGTGATGATGGGAGCAAGAAATCAAGAAAGGTTGCATTGAATCTCAAAATTCCAGATTTCTGGAAAATTTCAGCTCTATTCTGTCTGGTTTTATTGCACCATGTTAGAAGCCGAATTAGGCTTGGCATAAAATATGAAAGTTGTAGAGAACGGTATTTTTACCTACAAAATTTCAGCTCAATCGGAGCAACGTAGCCTGTGAAAAGACCACAATACGCTCACTGTTTTAGGATGTTTCCAGTGTTCCGTTTTAGTCAGTTCATCCAGTATATCATGTTTATTCACTATGATCCATGCAGATTTAGCCATTTTCCAAAACATGAAAGTTCTAGTACTCTGTCTTAGCTTTTCAACGCCTCTAAGAACGCCTTAAACGGACTTTGGTAGCCTAAGATATGACCATTTAAATGTAGTATGGTTAATTAGCCATATAGTTGGAAGTTGGCTCTGTAAATTGGGAATTTGACCAGGTTACACTGGAAATTTGACCAAGTGATCTTCATGAAAGTTGTAGGACTTCGTCTTAGCTTCGAAATGGTATAAGTTTCACACCAATCCGATAAGCGTAGCCTTGGATGTGTCCTTTCCGCGAAACCCTATCAAATCTGTCTCTTGTTAAACTTGATTTCCGCACTTATTATTAACTTGAATTTTGTCCTTGTATTGTCTTGAGCCTATTGGATAGCTATTGAAGTTAGATTGTTGTGTGTGTACCTTTGGGTTTGAATGAGAAAAATAATGAAGCCAATATGGCTGGAAATTAGGTAAACACAAAGGGCGTGCTGGCCAAATTTACGCTTGAGGGAATGGATTTCGGTTTCTAGGGTTTAATTGGGGGTTTTTCTAATGGTGGCTCTTAAGCTTCTAATTAGCTTTGATTGAGGGATATTGTGGCCTGATTGGATATATTTTATTGCTTATTAACCGTATGTGTGATTGGTAATATATTGTAGGTTGGAAATGAAGTATTTATGGGGAAATGCTGTCCGAACTTTGAGACTGTATGATTGCTTTGAGTTTGTGATTTAGGGCTTGGACTCGGGCAAGGTAATGATATATGATGGATGGTTTCTGAGCCGTGGAGGTGAGTGACCCTAAACTGTTTCCAAAGTTACTTACGAATTGTTTCTTGCATTATTTACTCGTTTGCATATCATGTGTGCCGGCATGTGAGTCCACGAAATGATTTGGCTTAAATGAGTTCTTGGGAAGTCTTGTGCTGAACACCAACGTCTCCACCATTTTTGTGAGTTCGTGACATGATCTGGAGCACCAACGTTGCTCCCCCTT
The DNA here is from genome assembly GCF_003713205.1 of Coffea eugenioides. Classification (NCBI taxonomy): domain Eukaryota; kingdom Viridiplantae; phylum Streptophyta; class Magnoliopsida; order Gentianales; family Rubiaceae; genus Coffea; species Coffea eugenioides. The sequence goes on from NC_040039.1 coordinate 17,952,826, forward strand.
ATTGTTTAACGTTAAAAGATCTATTTGAGCGTTGGGTGTTTAAGTGCAATGATTTCACTAACTCACGAGAGCGATAAACGTACATTTGATCCTTGATTCATGACATCATTGAAGTGCATTATCTTGAAATATATTTGCTTACTGATTTTGCTGGTTACTCACTGAGCTTTTAGCTCACCCCAAAACTATTTTATTCCCCTCCACAGGGCTCGTGGCGAAGAAAGGACTTGTTGTGACGCCCCCACTTCTCCCAAGGGCGAACCCAAGGGTATCCGCGGAACGCCTGCCTAGCTCTCGCCAGGACTCGAGACAAATCAATTCAAACTTAACAATATATAACAATTTATACCAGTCTAATAAGGAAAAATCGCTTCCATAATCGAATATCCAAGTCTTGTACCACGTGTTCAAAATACATCCGTTATCCAATTCTTACGTCAGGATCCAAAAGATACATCAATTCCCAAATATATACAATAGCCAAAATGTCTAGTCAATTACAATTGAAACCCTAATACAAAAGTACATCCAAAGGGTTCCAACGAGTTTTACTCCATCCATTCCTGTTAAGGAAAACAAATCTACGGGGTGAGCGAAACGCTCGTGAGGCCAAGAAAACACACATGCAAGCACGTTGTCCAAATAACAATCCCAATATTCAAGTAATTTACAATTCGAGCGAGAAAAATAAACAGAAACAATTCAAGGATATAGGAGCTCTCAGGAGCTATTTTCCTCTTGCTTCGCCACGGCTCGATCCGATACCCCCTCGTGATGACACTCCGTTATCCTGGTGGGTATTTTATCCGTAGAAACTTCACTTATTACTTCCTCCGACCAACATTCCACCCTCTCGGATCCGAAACCAAACACGCACGAAAAAGGCGATACTCGTCGAGTATGCCACACGAGATCTCAAGAGATCAAGTTTTGATTTTTGAACACGCACGGAAAGGGCGATACTCCACGAGTATGCCGAACAAGATCTCAAAAGATCAAGTTGTGTTTTGTTACTCTCTTGGTTTATCAAACTTCTCGACCAAGCCCATGCCGGCTCGAGTTGTAAGATTGGTTAAGAGAATTGGGCGTCCCCATAAGTCGAGGAGGTTCACTCCACCCGACAACATGACACGCACGACATACACGACATGCATGGCAACACGACACGCACACGAAAACGGGTATATTTTAGTCGACGAGATTCACTCAATCGACTTTGAAAACCAAGTTAATACAAGTAAAGGAGAGCAAGTGCGATAAAGTACACACTCGTCTCATCAAGTGATATTCACGTATATAAGCAGGTAAATCAAGTAAACACGACAAGTCAGGCACTTGACACTCACCAATTCAAAAGTAATTGAGCGAGAAAATCTTTAGTTGTCCCCTCCGGGATTCTTTTCAAGACTCGCTTGAGCACCTGAAGCAATTAACAAGTATTTTTCACTCACAATCACGTATTAATCAAGAAAGGAGTTACGCTTATTTGGACTAGTCAATACCTCAAACCAAGAACTTTAGCCACTCAAAATAAAGGTTCAAAAGTGAGGTTTTATTAACACAAGAAAAACTGATTTCCTTCATGAAATCAAGTTTAAAGCGATCAATTATCATCAAGAAGGAGTAACAAGTTTTCAAATTTTCATTTTCTAAGAAATCAACAAATTTCAACTTTGCGCGTCAAATTTTGAAAAATCAGATCTTGCACTCAGTAGGTCCAAATTTATAAAACTTGGTACCGTTGGAAACCTCTTAGAAAGTACTAAAAGTTCTTAAAAGACACTTTTCCATGAATCTAAGTGGAAGGTATTCAAAAATGAGCTTGAAGGTACAGGTTCGGCGTACAAGGCAGAATTAAGTTGGATTTCGGTCAATTTTGGAAATTCGGCACGATTCACATGTTGCAAACCGGCCTCTGAAATTTACAGCTCAATTAGTGTTACAAGTGAGGTTTATAACAAAACAAGCGGATCAAGAATCGGAGTTTCGAGTACCGAGATACGGTAGCTCAAAGTTGAGGAAGATTCAAGACTGAAGAAGAATTTCCAGTTTTGAACCTCCAACACTAGCAATTTAATTCGGTATCGAAACGAACTTGAATTGGTGCCAAAATTGGCAGTATTTTACTCCTATATGTAAGGTATTCCTCTATCAAATTTCAGGGAAAAATACCCTCGGGAAGGTAGTTAATTAGTCAACCAAAGTTCAGGAAAAATTCTAAGGCAATCTGCCTTGTGACTTTCATTTCACAATTTCAAATCGTTTAACCAAGAAAACTATCCGAACATGGTTCATTTGTGAAACAAAGGTCTAAGACACATCCATGATACCTTTGGTAAGTGATGAGCATCAAGAACTTCAATTAATAAAATCATTCCCAAGTTTTGCCCCAAATCAGTCCAAATACTATGTTTTTCCAAAACAGGGCAGTCCTCTTGTTTTAGTCACAACTCAATCAATTTAACTCGGAATGAGGCATGGTTTATGGCGTTAGAAAATACATTCACGGGACTAAAAGTTCACAGAAGGAAATTTTCTGAAATTTGGCAAGTAACCAGCTCAAAATTGAGCCTCAAGTTGCTGCCTCAACAAGCCATTCCAGCAAATCCGAGAGACAGGACAGCTAACTTAAAACGTTTAGTTCGGATCACTCACAAATAATCAGAACGTGAATTTTATCTCAAATTAAAGCTAGGAATGTCTAGTTTCAAACGCCACCAACGGTACTTGATTTCGACACCCGAGGACAGAGTTATGGCCAAAATACAACCACTGGACAGTTTTACCCGAAAATAATTTTCCAGCATGCCTAGTTCATGAATAAATTCATTTGCCCATCCAATCGTTAATGTTTTCCAACGAAAATTTCTACACACATAATATAACATATACACATCAGGATTATGCCAATAAATCACCAAAAAGGGCCTTATCATGGCCGAACAAAACAGGGGCAAATTCGGCAATTTCTGGTCATGACCTCTACTTGAGTTCCCAACAATAACACTCCATAAATTCATCATTATAACCATTAAACTACCATTAAATCCAACATTGATCCTCAAATCAGCAACAACAACCCAAGTGTGGGAATACAAAGAGCCCACTATCACATTTTACATCCATATCAAGCTAACCAAATGCATGCATGAACTTAACAAGGTAAGATAGCTTCCAAACTTCAAGTTTCCAAGAGTGGATCATCACTTACTTTGGGTTGATGTTCAGCAGAATTTTCGGCCCTCTATTACCCCAGAAAAACCGTGATTTCCAGCCCTTGTTTGCAGCTCAAAATGCTCCTCAAGTGTCAAGCTAGGTGTGGTGCAAGTTTGGTTGAATTTGGAGATGATTTGGGGTGGTTTTGAGTGAGATTAGTGAGCTGAAATTTTGAAGCAAGGGAGTTAGAGAGAGGAGGGTGTTTGGTCGGCTATGAGGAGAGAGAAGATGGAGAGAAATCTGATTTCCTTTAGCTTCCAAGAGAAGGTGAAATAAGTGGTGGAAATTCACCCAAAAGTCAACTCTCATTAGGGGCCGTTTGGTGCGATTACGGCTCGATTTTCTCGCGCGTTTGGTTCACTAATGCACTAAACCTCCAATGCATATATATTCATGTAAATATTATTCACTCTTAATTGTCCCGAAATAAGGGTCTAAAGTCCCTCAAATAAAGTCGCGCGTGTGAAAACGCGTACCGTCAATTTTAACGATATAACGCGAAACTTCCGCGAAATTCTTATAACGATTGTACTACTAACTATCACTTGAGTATTTATTCATAAGATTACCTATTTTAGGACCATAGTACAAGTCTTCAATATTCCAAGCTTATTGTGCTACTACGCGGATAAAATCTCCAAGTACTATTCACTATTTTTACTAAACGTACTCCAGGAAATTAATTTTCAGAACGAGTCACTTTAAAAATATAACGAAGTTATATTTTCATGTATTTAGGTCTAATAAGGCTAGAAAATATTCCTCGCGGCAAAAATCCAATTAAATAATTTATTAAGCCATAAATTAGGCATAAAATAATAGTTTTTACGAGTCCTCACATCCTCTCCCCCTTAAGAGAATTTCGTCCTCGAAATTCACACTTAGGATAACAGTCATACCCCTTAATAGTCACACTTATCAGGTCAAACAATAACTTACACTCTGCAACCCATTTCACAATTTCTACTGACCCAATTAGTAGTCAAACTTTGATTCTATCTCATGAATCTAGGATTTTGTAAAAGTGTGCGTCGTACTATAGTCACTTAGAACCTTAACTAAACAATAGAAAGCAAAAATCATACCTTCAATGACCTTAACGGGATTGGAAACCTGTTGATAGCCTAATGCATAAACCCTAGCTGGTGCTTTAGATCGACTTCCTCCAGCACTAGACTGCTTTGCAGTTGACTTTTCAAGCCTTTGAGTACTACCTCCTTCATTCGGTATACTTGGACAGTTCGCGATCTGATGCTCAGTGCTGCCACAATACAAACACTTTCCCGATTTCTTCCAGCACTCATTCTCTGTATGGTTAGGCTTGCGACAATAACCACAAATAACTTGAGGAGCCACAGGCTGACCACTTGGAGGAGTCTCCCTCGGTTGATCCCTTCCATTGTGGCCTCCTCTTGATTGAGTCTTTTTTTGTGTACCAGATGTCTCTACTCCTCCCGTTCCTTTTTCCTTTTTAGAAGGTGGGGTACCCTTATCTGCTTGTCCAAAAGGATGACTAGAAGTGCCCCTTTTCTTGGCATGAAAATCCTTAACTTGCAGCCTTGCACTTTCGACTCTCTGCGCCTTCTCTAGGGCTTCAGTGAAAGTAGAGATTTGGGCCGCTGCTAACCCCTCTTGAATCTCCACGTTAAGTCCTTGTACAAATCGCCTTATCCTTCTCCTCTCAGTGGCTACCAATTCTGGGGCGTATCTAGAAAGTCTAGTAAATTTTACTTCATACTCAGCCACACTAGACGCCCCCTGCTTCACTTTTATGAATTCGTCCTCCCGTTTCTCTTGAACTAAGGGCGGGAGAAACTTCTCATTAAATTCTCTTAAAAGATTTTCCCAAGTCCAAGGGGTTTGTGCTCTTTCCCATTTTCCCCTTATCATATCCCACCAAGCACGTGCTGCACCCTCAAACTGAAAGACAGCAAAAGTTACTCGTCTCTCCTCCGCATAATCTAGGGCTGCGAAAATATTAGTCATTCTTTCTAGCCAATTCTCCGCTACCTCAGGATCAGGCTCACCAATGAACTTAGGCGGGTTGAACTTTAAGAATCTCTCTAAGGCTCTATCTTCCCCTCTATCCTGGCCCCCAGGTTGGTTAACTGGCACTGGTTCCTGTCTCTCAGCTAATCGTTCTAGGATGTCAGTCATCCTATTAATGGCAGTAGCCATTTGGTTAACCTCCATATTTTCTTGTCCTTGGGTCGGTCTAGTGGCCGATCCTTGTTCATCCCCTTGAGGTTGGGTTTGTCCAGTCCCTCGCCCACGGCCTCGACCACGGCCTCGACCCCTTCTTAGCCCTTCCATAACCTAAGTATGCCTAGTGCAAGAAATAAATCAATTACGCGAGAAAATACTTGAAACAAGGGCCAATTGCGAAAACATTGAAAATAATAATAATTTACATTCATTAACATGTCAAAATCCATACAATTAGCAAGTCAGGGAAGATCACAAAAATATAGTACACAGGTGCCACAAAAGTACTTTTACTCACAGAAGACTAAAGTCAAACAAGTGCCCCAAAAGTAGGCCATACAGTCATGCAAAATACAATGGCCTCAACACTTAGCATCACCCCTGACAATTCTAACTATATCAGTCAAAAGGGTCTAGTTTTTTTTTCTCGTTCATTTCCCATAATGGAGATCTCAAGTCCAATACAAGAATCCTCCGGGTCTGACCTTTGCCATCAGAATTTATCTCAAAACCACTTATGATTTTTATTCACACTATAATATACGAGACTATATCCCTTTCGAAGTCACAAGTATTCTCTCAGAAAAAGTATTTAGTACTCAAGTACAAGAATCCAGAACTAAGAGAATTTACAACTCAGGCCGTACGCTCCCAAGTGCAAATTAACAAAGTTTAAGATCCCTACCTGACGTACATATCTATCTACCTCAAATAGCATGATAAAGGTTTTACACTTACCACTTTCATAGTTCACAACTTACGCACAAGAAGAGTACTTAGTCATTTATACATATTCACATAATTGGGACCATATCACGTCTTGGCCCAAACTCACTCCGTGCAGAGGCCACGCGAAGTTACTCTGATTTGATTTTTTCCCTACAAGTAGTCACTTAACTTTCAAACCAGTCCCACAGTCCGGTATCCTAAACTTTTAAGCCTAGGATACACTACAAAGATTTAAAGCCTAAGCTCTGATACCAACTGTGACGCCCCCACTTCTCCCAAGGGCGAACCCAAGGGTATCCGCGGAACGCCTGCCTAGCTCTCGCCAGGACTCGAGACAAATCAATTCAAACTTAACAATATATAACAATTTATACCAGTCTAATAAGGAAAAATCGCTTCCATAATCGAATATCCAAGTCTTGTACCACGTGTTCAAAATACATCCGTTATCCAATTCTTACGTCAGGATCCAAAAGATACATCAATTCCCAAATATATACAATAGCCAAAATGTCTAGTCAATTACAATTGAAACCCTAATACAAAAGTACATCCAAAGGGTTCCAACGAGTTTTACTCCATCCATTCCTGTTAAGGAAAACAAATCTACGGGGTGAGCGAAACGCTCGTGAGGCCAAGAAAACACACATGCAAGCACGTTGTCCAAATAACAATCCCAATATTCAAGTAATTTACAATTCGAGCGAGAAAAATAAACAGAAACAATTCAAGGATATAGGAGCTCTCAGGAGCTATTTTCCTCTTGCTTCGCCACGGCTCGATCCGATACCCCCTCGTGATGACACTCCGTTATCCTGGTGGGTATTTTATCCGTAGAAACTTCACTTATTACTTCCTCCGACCAACATTCCACCCTCTCGGATCCGAAACCAAACACGCACGAAAAAGGCGATACTCGTCGAGTATGCCACACGAGATCTCAAGAGATCAAGTTTTGATTTTTGAACACGCACGGAAAGGGCGATACTCCACGAGTATGCCGAACAAGATCTCAAAAGATCAAGTTGTGTTTTGTTACTCTCTTGGTTTATCAAACTTCTCGACCAAGCCCATGCCGGCTCGAGTTGTAAGATTGGTTAAGAGAATTGGGCGTCCCCATAAGTCGAGGAGGTTCACTCCACCCGACAACATGACACGCACGACATACACGACATGCATGGCAACACGACACGCACACGAAAACGGGTATATTTTAGTCGACGAGATTCACTCAATCGACTTTGAAAACCAAGTTAATACAAGTAAAGGAGAGCAAGTGCGATAAAGTACACACTCGTCTCATCAAGTGATATTCACGTATATAAGCAGGTAAATCAAGTAAACACGACAAGTCAGGCACTTGACACTCACCAATTCAAAAGTAATTGAGCGAGAAAATCTTTAGTTGTCCCCTCCGGGATTCTTTTCAAGACTCGCTTGAGCACCTGAAGCAATTAACAAGTATTTTTCACTCACAATCACGTATTAATCAAGAAAGGAGTTACGCTTATTTGGACTAGTCAATACCTCAAACCAAGAACCTTAGCCACTCAAAATAAAGGTTCAAAAGTGAGGTTTTATTAACACAAGAAAAACTGATTTCCTTCATGAAATCAAGTTTAAAGCGATCAATTATCATCAAGAAGGAGTAACAAGTTTTCAAATTTTCATTTTCTAAGAAATCAGCAAATTTCAGCTTTGCGCGTCAAATTTAGAAAAATCAGATCTTGCACTCAGTAGGTCCAAAATTATAAAACTTGGTACCGTTGGAAACCTCTTAGAAAGTACTAAAAGTTCTTAAAAGACACTTTTCCATGAATCTAAGTGGAAGGTATTCAAAAATGAGCTTGAAGGTACAGGTTCGGCGTACAAGGCAGAATTAAGTTGGATTTCGGTCAATTTTGGAAATTCGGCACGATTCACATGTTGCAAACCGGCCTCTGAAATTTACAGCTCAATTAGTGTTACAAGTGAGGTTTATAACAAAACAAGCGGATCAAGAATCGGAGTTTCGAGTACCGAGATACGGTAGCTCAAAGTTGAGGAAGATTCAAGACTGAAGAAGAATTTCCAGTTTTGAACCTCCAACACTAGCAATTTAATTCGGTATCGAAACGAACTTGAATTGGTGCCAAAATTGGCAGTATTTTACTCCTATATGTAAGGTATTCCTCTATCAAATTTCAGGGAAAAATACCCTCGGGAAGGTAGTTAATTAGTCAACCAAAGTTCAGGAAAAATTCTAAGGCAATCTGCCTTGTGACTTTCATTTCACAATTTCAAATCGTTTAACCAAGAAAACTATCCGAACATGGTTCATTTGTGAAACAAAGGTCTAAGACACATCCATGATACCTTTGGTAAGTGATGAGCATCAAGAACTTCAATTAATAAAATCATTCCCAAGTTTTGCCCCAAATCAGTCCAAATACTACGTTTTTCCAAAACAGGGCAGTCCTCTTGTTTTAGTCACAACTCAATCAATTTAACTCGGAATGAGGCATGGTTTATGGCGTTAGAAAATACATTCACGGGACTAAAAGTTCACAGAAGGAAATTTTCTGAAATTTGGCAAGCAACCAGCTCAAAATTGAGCCTCAAGTTGCTGCCTCAACAAGCCATTCCAGCAAATCCGAGAGACAGGACAGCTAACTTAAAACGTTTGGTTCGGATCACTCACAAAGAATCAGAACGTGAATTTTATCTCAAATTAAAGCTAGGAATGTCTAGTTTCAAACGCCACCAACGGTACTTGATTTCGACACCCGAGGACAGAGTTATGGCCAAAATACAACCACTGGACAGTTTTACCCGAAAATAATTTTCCAGCATGCCTAGTTCATGAATAAATTCATTTGCCCATCCAATCGTTAATGTTTTCCAACGAAAATTTCTACACACATAATATAACATATACACATCAGGATTATGCCAATAAATCACCAAAAATGGGCCTTATCATGGCCGAACAAAACAGGGGCAGATTCGGCAATTTCTGGTCATGACCTCTACTTGAGTTCCCAACAATAACACTCCATAAATTCATCATTATAACCATTAAACTACCATTAAATCCAACATTGATCCTCAAATCAGCAAAAACAACCCAAGTGTGGGAATACAAAGAGCCCACTATCACATTTTACATCCATATCAAGCTAACCAAATGCATGCATGAACTTAACAAGGTAAGATAGCTTCCAAACTTCAAGTTTCCAAGAGTGGATCATCACTTACTTTGGGTTGATGTTCAGCAGAATTTTCGGCCCTCTATTACCCCAGAAAAACCGTGATTTCCAGCCCTTGTTTTCAGCTCAAAATGCTCCTCAAGTGTCAAGCTAGGTGTGGTGCAAGTTTGGTTGAATTTGGAGATGATTTGGGGTGGTTTTGAGTGAGATTAGTGAGCTGAAATTTTGAAGCAAGGGAGTTAGAGAGAGGAGGGTGTTTGGTCGGCTATGAGGAGAGAGAAGATGGAGAGAAATCTGATTTCCTTTAGCTTCCAAGAGAAGGTGAAATAAGTGGTGGAAATTCACCCAAAAGTCAACTCTCATTAGGGGCCGTTTGGTGCGATTACGGCTCGATTTTCTCGCGCGTTTGGTTCACTAATGCACTAAACCTCCAATGCATATATATTCATGTAAATATTATTCACTCTTAATTGTCCCGAAATAAGGGTCTAAAGTCCCTCAAATAAAGTCGCGCGTGTGAAAACGCGTACCGTCAATTTTAACGATATAACGCGAAACTTCCGCGAAATTCTTATAACGATTGTACTACTAACTATCACTTGAGTATTTATTCATAAGATTACCTATTTTAGGACCATAGTACAAGTCTTCAATATTCCAAGCTTATTGTGCTACTACGCGGATAAAATCTCCAAGTACTATTCACTATTTTTACTAAACGTACTCCAGGAAATTAATTTTCAGAACGAGTCACTTTAAAAATATAACGAAGTTATATTTTCATGTATTTAGGTCTAATAAGGCTAGAAAATATTCCTCGCGGCAAAAATCCAATTAAATAATTTATTAAGCCATAAATTAGGCATAAAATAATAGTTTTTACGAGTCCTCACACTTGTAATACTTATTCACGTGACTGGATGGCCTATATTTTGTACAGTTTAGATTTGGAATTCCTCCTGTATAATAGCTGGTATCAAGGATCAGAGTGGCGCAGCGGAAGCGTGGACACTTCGCTTATGATATGTAATTCTTGGAGAATTTGATGTAAAATTTGAGATTTATATTGCATTTTGTTTGAGGTTTGTAGTGAGTGAGTCCCAGCGAGAGCTGGGCAGGCGGTCCACCGAACCCTTTTGGTTCGCCTTAGGGAGAGGTGGGGCCGTCACAAAATGGAGTTTTACTTGTTTTATTGCTTTGTTGAAAAAGTCCAAATTGATTTTGGCTTTGTTATGTGCAAGTTTTTGCTCAAAATCAGCATTGATAGTCGTAGAAAACTCTCCTATGGAAAGTTTTTAACTCCAATTTTTGTTCAGTTCAAAATACCTTTCGCTGGAGTGTCTCCAAAAGAGAGTGCATCTATTATCTTTTCCAAAGCTTATTTTGAAAGAAAAAATCTTAGATTCTTTGATGGTCATTGGTGCTATAAGGAGTCTGTTTTGGAGTCTAGAACAAAGAGTCATCATGAAACTCTTGTCACCCCTAGACCTCCCAGAGATCAGTCTCAATTTCTTTCACCCTTTACCATCCATCCTAGGAGATCATCCATTTAGCCTTCCTCATCCAATCATAAAGTCATTTCCTTATTTGAGGAACTCAAACAACACATTCTCCTTCTTGAAGGTGGTCTGACAATGACCATATCACCTGAGCAATAAGCCACTTTTATAGATAAAAGAAACCTGCTTGTGCCTCCTGTCTCTCAAGAAGATGAAAATGTGCTTCAAAAGGAGTCTCGGATTGAGTTAGCTCCTATTTCACAAGATAAAGGACCACAACCTGAGTCCACCCCTGAAGTCCATGACTCAAGTTCTCAGCCACAAAATAAGGGCAAAGCTCCAGCAACTGAAGCTAGTGATGATGATGATGAGGAAACCGAAGAAGAAGTGGATCCTGCTCAATTTCGTCTTGCAAGAGAAAGACCTGGATAATCCAAAATTACTATTTACGCACTCTTAGGCACTTGCACTTCATTTTAGGATGGCACTTCATATTATGCATTTGCTTCTTCTATAATTCTCTCTTTTGATGTTTCAAGTATTCTGTACTAATGGATATTGGTTAACCTTAATGGTACCTAGTTAATTTGCTTTTATGTTTGGTACTTCTTCTGATTTCTGGTATTAATTTTCTGTGTTTGAGTTTGGATTGCATTTCTAGTATGTTTTGGTATATTGGATTGGATATCGGTAGTATATTGGATTGGATTGGATATTGGATTGGGTTTCTGTTATTGATTGTATGATTGCAGTGCTGATATTGTATTGCTGATATTGGTTGTTAAAATCATCTTATGATGATAAAAAAGGGGAGAAATGGATGTTGGGATGTTTAGGAAGTGTAAATTGGTTAATGTGTATGTAAATTGGTAAGGGGGAGTTATTCTAATCTTAAAAATCTTAGCACTTAAAAACTTCTTTGATGCATTGAGTGAGGGAAAATTTATCTCAATTATTTTTTTTCTCCATCCATTGTTTTGTCATCATCAAAAAGAGGGAGATTGTTAATCTTAATCCCTAACTTTTGATATTTATAAAAATAAATGGATGATACTAATATCTCTCTTCAAGAAAATTTTTCAGGTATGAAGCAAATCAGATTCAATGATGAAGTACAATTGAAAGAAACAAAGGTTGCTAAAAGTTGTCGAATGCTTGTGAAGACAGGATCGGACGTCTAATAATCATTGCGCAACTTCGGACGCATGATAAACTCCACCACTGAACGTCCGCAGGAATTAAGACATTTTCTCTAACTCACTGATTTCGATCGAACGCAAAATATTAGAGCATTGGACGTCCGATAAACAATTCGGACTTCGGACGCAAAGCATTGGAGGTACGGGATATCCGAAAGAACTGAAGAAGATTTCTCATATATATCATTTGCTTTCGGACGCAAGCATCAGAGACATCAGACGTCCAAAAGAATTAAAGAAATTTCCTCAAACTCACTGCCTGCTGTCAGACGCAAGTATTGGAAGGACCGGATGTCCGACACACCCAATGGCTAGTTGACTCTTCAGCTACCATCATAGATGAATTTTTTGGTCTCATATAAATAGTGCATGGTGAACTACTTTTAGACAATTTTTGCACATTGAAACTACAAAAGATCAAAAGTGATTTTAGTGAGAAAATACTCTACAAAGAATATTTGTACTCTTAGTTGTGTGAATTTCGTGTAAGCTTTTTTGGTTTGAGAAAAATACTTCAATAGTGTAGTTATGTTAGGGTTATCCGGAGTGATAGTAAAACTTTCTAATTTGACCAAGTGTAGTTTGGGGCAAGGAGGAAGTGATCCTTCCTTTATACACAAAGATTGGTTGTATTTGATGAACTTGAAAAATCTTGTTCTATATAGTGATATTCAAGCTCAAGTAGAGGTTGCAAGTGAAATTAGTTTGCTATTCTTTCCTTATTACTTACTATCTCTTGAATCTTAATTGCTTATCTCTTCTACTCTCAAGTTTTCTTGCTTCTCACTAATTGATTAATTGAGTGGTCACCTAGAAAAGAGGGTAAATTTCATATTGAGCAAAAAAGTGTCTCATAATATGATTAGTTTTTAAATAACCTAATTCACCTCTCCTCTTAGGTTGTCTTCGATCCTGACAGTAATTTGAAAGACAGTTTTGGTAGAGTATTGTTGGCTGCTATTGGATTGGATGCTAATAACAACATATTTCCTATTGCATTTGTTATTGCTAAGGTCAAAAACAAAAAGACATGGAGTTGGTTCTTTCATTATTTTAAAGAATTCTTTGGACCATCTCATAAAAATATTCCCTTAACTTTCATGAGTGATAGACAAAAAGTATTAAATCCTTTATCTTATTAGTTAAAATTTCTACAACCTGTTATGTGCCTTGGTATCCTCTGACTAGTTTTCTCTTCATTTAAGGGCTGAACCGCGCATATGAACAACTACTGCCATTTGTGACTAGAAGATACAATTGCAGACACATTTGTAGTAACTTCAAGGCTCAGTTTCCTGGAATGTTACTGACCAACTTCTTTTAGCAGGTTATTAAGAGTTATGATGCAATTGGCCACAATGAAGCAATGCAAAGTATCAAGAACATCAATATAGAAGTAGGGGTGGGCACGGCCCGAGTAGCCGCCCTGAACGTGATTTGGCTGACTTGATTCTAACTTATCGGATCACTACTTTTTTGACCCTAATCTGCTCTGCTTGTCTACGGATACCTAAAAAAAAGGTGGGCATATGGTACCCATCCCTATTTCTTGTTTACCAGTCCAGTCCAAGGAAAAACTATTTTATTAATAGTACACATATTAAGAAGGACAAAAACAACTTACACCTTTAGAAGCTATGATCCTGAAAATGCTTCAACAAGCTCAAAAAGATTTCAACAAGAAAATCATTTAACACTGGATAGAGAAAGAAGAAAACTTAAACAACTACACAGCTTCTAAGCATTTAATGTATCTGGAATATGTGCAAGATATTCCTTTCAAGACCAGAATAAAGGAAGAAAATTAAATTAAAAATATCAGCCAAAAAAAAGCGACAGAAAATGAACGGAAATGAATTTGAAAAAAAAATGCCGATTCCTCAGGCATGGAATCAAGTATCTGAAGTTGAAAATTTTAATGGCCCATCCTGGACAAGACATGAATTTGCTACTACTTGAAATCTAGGCAGAGTATCCACAACCCAAAATCTAGGAGGCAAAACTGCGATGTCCACCACCACAATCTCCAACCCACTGCTACCAACTATACACACTTTTCTACCGCCTGTGGCCACGTATTGTGCCCCTTAGAGCATCTTAATTTCCACTATTTGTACCCATGCATCCTTCACTGGATCATACATTCTCAGTACATCTTTGGACCCGTTCATCATATATATAATTTCTTCATCCGACGCTGCTTCAACTTCTGCTTAAGGTGAAAATTGAAGAGAATAAGAGGAGATATTGAGTGTCGACTAAAGAGTGAATTGTGAAGACAGAGAGAAACTTGGAAAGTGAAAGTTAGATGGATTTAGGCCTTTAGGGTTAATAATTTAAGAAAATTATAAAATTTTCCCTATATTTTTAATATTTGTGTAATATACCTCAAGGTTGGGTATCTGTGGGGGTTTTATTTTATTTTTATGACCCGTATCCGTATCTGAATTTTACCGGTACCCGACCCTTATTTGCTCCACTGATAGAAACCGGATTGGATATCCTAATTTTTGGTGCGGGATGGATCGGATTGCTCGAGTTTTTGGGTTGACGGATTTTTTTGCCCATCCCTATGTGGAAGCACAGAGATACTTATCCAAGGTTCTAGTCTCTACTTGGGCTAGGCATCCATTCTCAACAGAGATGAAATACGACCATGTCACAAACAACTTCATGGAATCCTTCAATGCATGGATTGGAGACTTAAGGGGCCAACCAATACTGACCCTTGCTAATGGCTTAAGGAAAAAATTTATGAAAAAGTTGCACAAAAGGTACCAGAAGGCCTGCAAATGGACCTCTACTTTCGCTCCAAACATTACCTCAAAGCTAAAGGAAATTACTCAGACTTCTATGAGATGTTCACTACAAATGGCAGGTGAGGATTTGTTTGAAGTTGGTGATGATGGCAGAGCATTTATAGTGAATTTGAACCTAAAGACATGTGACTATGGTGCTTTTCAATTGTCAAGACTCCCTTGCAAACATAGTGCACTAGGAATTATATACACAAGACAAAAATTAGAGAAATACTGTGATCCATGCTTCTCAACAGAAATGTATCTCAAGGCATAAAGTGGCATGATCCATTTAATTCCTCGTGAGAAGAGATGGCCTCCATTACCTGATGTGACCCAAAAACTATCCTTCTACCACTATTGAGAAGAGCTCCAGGTCGTCCAAGAGTTAATAGAAGAAGAGAACTTGATGAACTAGCTCCATCTCAAGAAAAAATCTCAACCACTTTGAGATGTGGAACCAGCTCCACTACTTTGAGATGTGGAAACTACAAAGCTTTTGGTCATAATACTAGAACATGCCAAAGAGCACTTGTGAGACAGAAGAGTACAAGCAGCAGTGGCACTCTAAAGGTTCAGTCTAGTGGTTTAATTGACAAAAATGATTTTGTTGATGTAGCTTGTAATTTGGAATCAATTCTCATGGCAAGTTAGTCAAAAAGAGCAAAGCCATGAACAGGAATTGCAAATACAGGCCTTGCAAGATTTGTTCTATGGGTTGGAATTCTTTTACTTTGACATAGCATTTGATGTAATGATGACAAAGCACATTGGTACTAATGCATGGGTTATTTCTGTAGGATCATGTCGATGGCAGTGTGCCTATTGCAATTTCCAGTTAGGGTGACAACCCAAGTCCCCCAACTCAATCTACTGCCCTTAATGTTGATTTAAATTTGCAAACAACAACCAATGCTGCTAATAGAAAGGTATTTGTCCCTTAATCCCTTTTACTGCATATCTCCACTAATTCAATACTATACATGCATGTATATTAATATATGCTTCAACCAAAAATTCAGAGGAAAAGGCCCTCAAACAAATCTGCACTGTTTGCCACATCTAATCTCAGTAGGAAAACTTCAAAAGTAGTAGCTTAACCAATTGCAGTTCAGCCTACTGTTGCACTACATCTTGGTGGAAGTTCCCAAGTAGAAACATTTGTCAACATTAATGCTTCAACTACTCATGACTCTCACAATATTAGTAGCAGCTTCAGCTTGAGGTTTTAAGTGATTAATAGTCTTTTGTCATTTGGATGATAGAGATACATGATATCTAATATTTTGGTAGTAACATTGGAGAAATGTGATATCTGATCTTTTGGTATTAACTTTGGTATCTGATTTTTTGGAGAAATGTATCTTTTGGTATCAACTGGACACCTGAGTGATGCCATTTGACTGTTGCAGACACAAATTTGTTACCCATTCAAAACTTTTGTATTGCTGCAACCATGTAGCATCAAATGGTTATTGAATAGAAACTAAAATTTAATGTACAGTATTACTTCTTCACTGTGTTTTTGTGTAATCAATGCTTGTGGTATTCAATAACTACTTTGGAAGCTTATGTGTAGAATCTAGTTCTTACTATTATAAATAAGTTCTCATTTAATCTCTTTTACAATCAACATAAAAACATAAATAGTTAAAAATACAAGGTTCATTATAAGCAGCCATTTGACTATGGAGTTCGACTAATCAACTTTGCCAATTTGCACTTGATCTTCTCTTTACACGGTTGAATGTCTTTTGCTATTTGGCTGCTCACTTCACTATCTTTAGGTCCCTTCAAACCGCTGAAAGAATATAGAATTTGAATAGTAGAAATAAAGCGTCTTTGGATTCCTTTGGCTCTCAGAAATTTTAATGGTCGCCTTCTGATGATAATGGCAATATCATCAGAAGAATCCATGTGCTTCTGTAAACACCTGGTTCAGCTTATACTTCTTTGTTTGCTTTTGCTTTGCCTTAGCAACCACCCAACTAGATGCATTGTCATCTGTTGCAGCTCCACTTTGCAATTATATAGAGAAGCAGGCAAGATTACTGTTTCTTTTTGCCGTTAAAATCTGCTGGACAAAGAGTCGTTGGTAAGATGTAGTCCAAATTGTAATAGTAACCTTGCATTTTCCTATCAATTTCATATACACCCCCTGAAATTTGGTTCTTTTTAGAAGCCTTTGTGTGACGACCCCACCTTCCCCTAGGGCGTACCCCAGGGTTTAGTGGACCGCTTGTCCAACTCTCACCAGGACTCACTCACTCACTTCAAATAAAATAGATTACAACCTCAAGAGTAAAGGAAATAACAGTTCCCAAATATATCACAAGATGTAAGTTCTCAATACATTCAACCCTAATTGAGCGATTAGTGTGAGTACAATTGCAAAATATCCAAAAACTAGCTATGCTAGCTTGTACCAGTCTCATGCCTCGCTCGTATCCCCTGTAAGGAAAACAAATGGCGTGGAATGAGCTAAAAATCCAGTGAGGTTCCAAATAGCAAGTTGACCATTATTTAAAAGTACAAATATCACCGTAGCAAAATAGCAAGTATAACAAGTTCATAAAAGTGAGTAATAACACTTCAAATAGCAAATCTCAAAATGAGCGAGTATAAAGTTTTTCAATAGAAAAAATAATCCGATAAGTAATAATCATGTCAGAGTATAAGGATATGGATGGCTCTCAAGAGCCAAGCTCCCATTGCTTCACCAGAGCTTGATCAAGTAGTAGTTGACACTCTGTCAACTTTCAAGTAAAGTAACCAGTCCAGTAGAGCACCACTTAGCTACAATCTCCATCCACCATCCAAACCCCCTATTGGTGTGAGACCCCGGTTAGTCATTAATTTCGAGATTATGTGATATCATAACCCTACTTTGGATTATTTATAAAACCTTAGTTTTTGTATTAATTACAAATTCGAGTTGTAGTTAAAAATTCGATATACTAGTGTGTGTTTTGGTACAGGTAAGTATAGGTTTTGATTTATTTTTTTTAAAAGGTTAAGTGGGTTTTAAAAGGTTAGAAGACCCTAAACTAGCAAAACCTCTAGTGTTATGATTTATTAGAAGCCTAAGTTGAGTTTAAACCCTTAATATTACACTAGAAATCTATGAAGTACATGTCTAATGAGGTTTTCTTAAAGTTAAATGTGTCAAATCAATGCAAGAAAAATTTTCCCGCAAATACAAATGAGGTTAGGAATTTATACATGATATTATAAAAATTTTAGGCCTTAGAGAGTAATTAAACTAAAACTAAAAGACCAAACTAACCTTAAAATTCTAGACTAATTACCATGAAGCCATAGCTTGAGCTATCAGAATTTCACAAAAACAATTGGAACCGAATGGAGGCCTGACAACTAGAAATTTCTTTAAGCGGTGGAAGGATTGCAAACTTAGAGTTGGGGCAAAGAGTAACCTTCCTAGGATAGCTGTCAGAAAGGGATTATACTATCAAATGTGCTGAGTAAGCACTGACCGAGTGAGAGAGCAGCTGAAAGGCGTGAAACTAGCGGGCTGAGAGCAAAGAAAACTTCCATTTCTCTTCCTACCAAGCTAATACTGAGAGTAGGCTAACACTGAGAGTAAACAAAGACCCGAGAAAGTGTGAGCTGGAGCGAATAATTCTAACCAAGGCTAAGAAGATTACTGCAGGGAATCAGGATCAGAAGTTCTAGCAGTTTGCGACAAGAAACCTTAGGGAAGAAAGGTAACCTTCTTCACTATAACTCACTGTTTAGCTAGTTTAGTTAACTAAGCTTGAGCTGCAAATAGAGCTAGCTAAGAACTTCATTCTGGTGTGAGAAACGTATGCAGAAATGATGAAATTTCAGATGTTTTACCTGCCATAACTTCCTGCTTATACGGTAGAAAATGAATGAATGAATAAGCTGTAGGTTAAGTTCAGTAGGAAAGGATTCTGTTATGTAAATGAAGTAACCAAGTGACTAACCTCGGTAGGAGCTATAGAAACCTGTAAAAGTTGGTTTAATTAGTTAAACCCAAGCTTTATACGATGAGTTTAGTTACAAAATCAGTTCTGGTTCAAGAAACATTATACATCAGAAATTGTAACTAAGAGCAGAAATGAGCTATGGTTCTGTTTAGATCTTGAAATTAGTCTCACGGTTTGTTTAGTTCTTGAGTCATACCTTACATGATAGCTGGAACCTGAGATCGAAGGGAATCCTAAGGAACTAACCAATAAAATTTTGTTGCTAGATGTATGCGAAAGCATGCAAATCTGATGCATGCACGGCTGCACCAGATTTGCAGATGCACCAGATTTGCAACTAGCTGCCGAAACGAAACCGAACTCAGTTGTTTTCTTTTCCTTTGAATCCTGGTCATGAACAACCTTGTGTAGCTAAGAATAACCTACAACAAACAAGGTTAAATCAAGTAGAAAACTTGCATGAGAACCATATCAACGGACCATGCGTTTGCGATGTGCGAAACCGGTTAAACTGGAAAACAAGGCAGCCCAGAATCTGAACTTTGTCTACATTTTTCTTTGTGCTACATACTGATTTAGAGTTTTCCCAAAACATGAAAGTTGTAGTTTCTTAATTGCTTGTTGTGTCTACAAAATTTCAGGGCAAACAGATCTGTGTAGCCTAAGTTATGGCCAAAACCCTCACTTTTATTCTAAACTCTGAATTCTGCTACGTTTCTTGATTTTGCTTCTGCCCGTGCTCAGTTCACATTGATAACGAAGGAACTGGGTGTTGAGGTCTTCATAAGACTTGTAGATCTTTGTCTCAGCTTCAAAAAGGTATAAAGTGCGTCCAAATCTGAGTTCCGTAGCTCTGGTTATACCCAAAACAAGATCGGGTGTCAGAACTGCCTTTGAAGTTGGACAGTTCTGATAGGAAATTTGGACCCGTTTTCCCCTATACTCTGTACTGATTCAGCTTTTGGTCAAAACAAAAAAGTTATAGTCTTATAAATTAGATTTCCAATGCCTCTGGAATTTCTTGATTCTGATCTCTGAGTTATGAGTTATAGTCGTTCAAACTGGGCCTACTCGGTAACCTGAATTGAAACGACCGGGACTGTCTTGTGCATTTTTGTCCTAGTTCCATTGAGATCTGACTTGAGATGTCTTCATGAAAGTTGTAGCCTTTCTTCTTATCTTCACAAGGTACCTCATGCACTTCGATCTGATAACTGTAGCCTGAAATTTGATCAAAATGGTTCTAGGTGCCAAATCTACCCGTTTCCGTTTGCCGGCCGTTTCCATTTTCGTTTGCCGTTTCCGCCCGTGCATATACCCATTGTGCCGTTTTGCTTGATTTATGCATTTTAGTAGTCGTTTGTGTAGTAATGTAGTGCAATCTTTTATTTCAGACGGTGACGGGCTAGACGCTGCCAGTGGGGCCTACTAGCTGTTACGTGACGTGATCTTCGCACTTTTGCTATACTTGCTCTCTGTGTAAGTATTCAGGCCATTTTTGTGTATAACTTGCTTATGTGCTTTGGTGTGGATGAGAGGGTACTTAGGCGAAGGTGTACTTGATCACACTCGACCTAAACCCTACTTTGCACCTGTGCTTCTTTATGAGATGTGTATATATGAATTATTTTGGTGTTGAACCCTTGAGCTTGTAGTTCGGGGTGACTTTTGTGGGGCCCGATCTCAAGATTTAGATGGACTATTCGAGCCAGCCGGGGTTTGGTCGAAGCCAGTCTAACCTAGTCTTAAGGTCACCAAGTTTTTGGTTTTGTGAACCAAGTTAGTGAACCGAGCTTGTGAGTCAAGTTCAATTTTGTTTCGTTTGCTCGAGCCATTTCGTGAGGTGACTGGCCAGTAACGGTGATAAAATATTAGGTAGGAGTACAAGTGGATTTCTACGGACCCTTACCGGTGGTCGACAGAGTGTCGACAGGAGGTCGCCCATGGCACATGACGTGGCTTTGGAGCCAACTTGTATCCTTAACTTGTGTTGTTACTTTTATATTTTCGATTGGACATCTTTGTGACGTAATTATTCGTCTTAATGTAAAATTTATGTTTTTACCCCTGTTAACAGGGGCCGATGCGGGGAACTTTTGGCACTAACACTAGAATAGTTAGGCATGGTTTGTAATAGCCAGACAACTAAGATGTTTCTTCCTGTTTTTGTGATCTGTATAAGGACCCCTCTTTGGGTCTACTTTCTACTTTTGAATACTAGCATTGGATAGTCTAGATAACTCCTTTTGAGGATGTAAATAGAACTCTTTTGGGGTTGTATATATTGTGAATAGTATGCTTTTGGTTTATCTAGTTTTTATTGCTTTGTGTTTTTGAGTCCTGACGCGAGTTAGGTAGGCGTCCCGCCAATACCCTCGGGTTCGCCCTTGGGAGAAGTGGGGGTATCACAATTGGTCCTAAAATCCTCAATAAATACTGGTGGTAATATTCGAGTATCTCGATTAGTCGAGAAAATAACACTCCACTCGACAACACTAGATACCCATGGTTTGTTATCTAATCGACCAAACTTTTATCGGCTTGACTCGATTAACTAACCAGTGGGGTTTAGATCCCCAAGAAGTCAATTAGATAACATCTCCAATTAATTAAATCAAGATAAAAGTACGGAGACGGGAATGAGAGATACCTCCCACTCGGATTGAGTGTGGTACATGCTGCTGCTCAACACTTACAAGTTAAGCACAAGTATATCAAGTCAATTATAATAATAAACAAGTATATGTCACATTCACATTAGGGCAAGTGCGATAAAGTACACCCTTGCCCGACCAAACCAATCCAATATCAAGTACTTAACTCAAGTATCATGTTCAATCATGTATTTGGAAGCACTCACCAAAGATTTAGTGCTTGTCAAAATCACGTTCAGGTGTAATTCCTTGGTTGGAGTCCAAATCTGCGATACAATATCATTTAAAAGTTTAAAATCAACTAGAGTTCGAAACTTAAGAGTTTTGCTTTAAGAAGATCAAGTAAATGAAACTCATTTAGATAGGGTTCATATTACGTATCAAATTCTAGAAAATTCATGCTCGCTCGTTTAGTGTTGCTAAAGAAGCAACTAAAACTTTGGAACTCACATTTGAGTCTAAAAGATGAGAAAAGTATATTTCGAGTGGTTACTACTTTCATTTTTTCAAGGGTACGAGTTTCTGTCAAATTTCGACTTATATATCTCTACGAAAGAAGACTCGAACACCCTAGACAATTTATATTCAATTCGTCCTCAAACCTTCGTTCAAGTCGCGAGTACACCCGTCTAGCCTTCAATTGAACATTTGGGCAGCATGCCCTTTGTATTTAGCTATTTTTCAGCCATTTATGGTTTCATTATTTTCCTCAACTCAGCCCAAATTCACACATGAACAATCTTAACACAATAGCCCTTCAATAGGCTCAATGTCATCCCAATACAAGGCAATTTTAGCAATGCAACCGAAAACTAATTTTAAAGACAAATAACGAAACAGCAGGTTTGACATCTCTTGGTGTTTCGGTCACAACCGAAGCTACGCTTATCAAATTGGGGTACACTTTATGCCGTTTCGAAGCCAAGATAGAGAAATATATTTCCTATGAAGACATCAACACCCAATTCATTCATTTTCAAGGTCAAAATGTGCAATTTCAGAGAAAACAAAAAACTATCCGCGAAACAGTGCATTTTGTAA